>NC_048218.1:77045710-77224166 GCF_002007445.2 Ailuropoda melanoleuca
GTCTCATTGGGAATTCATAATAACGCTTTGGAGCTCTTGTTATCCCCATTAGCCCCATTTAAAGATGAGGAGGCTGAGAAAAGGTTAAGAGAATGTTCCATTGGGCTCGCTGATCATCCTTAAAACAACAAAGAAAGATCTGCATATTGTTTTCCAAAGACTCTTGGCAGGAACTGAGAGAAACATGGTGAATAATAGCCTAAGGGACTGTGGTCAGTGGCCTTGAAGGCTGACAGACGCATGTCACAGGTGGGGCAGCCAGGGCTTCAGATGGCGAGCACAGAGTAGTGCCTATAGATGAGTCAATACCAGCCTGACTTGAGTGGCTGCAGATTTCTTCCATCCATTGGTGAAGCCTGAAGCGATTCACAAGAATGTTAAAGATGCCTTGCTGGGGAAGGCATGCTCTGGAAGGAGTCGTAGTAGCAACAGCATGGGGGTTGGAATAATTAAATAACATTTTCAGATCTCCCAAGAGCCTTTAGACGAAAACAAAGAAGCAGGTGAGAAGAGGAAGTTGAGAGTTATTTGTGCTCTGTTAATACGCCTTTAATCAACAGACCCCCATCCGCCATGAGCAGCAGCCGTTCCCTGCAATCTGGGGAGACTGTGTACTCACAAAGCGCCCATTCAAATGCCATGAAGGCTAGCACAATGAAGCAATCAGGCGAGCCCTAGCTTCTCCATGGCGCTACACCTGCACCTGTTTTCACAGCAGGAACTCCTTAATCAGCCTTAGAAACTTGCAATGGAAGAGTTTGTCTATAATCACTTCTCTTCCATCCAGCCTTTGGGGGTAGAGATATATAAGCCAATATCAAAAGCTAATTGCCCTCTTTCCCTGGAGAACCAGTGAGCCCATGTTGGTCTGGGCAGCTACAGGTCTCCCATGTGGCGTCGACATGACTGAGCCCCTTGGACTGTGAACCAACTCCAGCTCAGAGGGTGGGTGTAGGAGTGGTAGTGATGGCTATAGCTGGAACCAGGGGGATGGGAGCGGCATTAACATCCTCCCCACCACTGTTGGGGAGAATATATGAGCTGACTTGTCAGGTGCAGAAGGAGGATGAATGCTTTTTTGATTGCTATAATTGCGGTAAATTGGACACTTGAGAGCGCCTCTTTAACGAGAAGAATCTCATGGATGAGACTTAGGGAAGAGGCCCCTCTTCGGATCCCTCTCCTTTGTCCCATGTGTATGAGATAATTCCCCAGCCATTATGGATTATGAATGGGCTGCTAATTTTAGTTGTGCAAGCCAAACAAAGACCCTGGTTGGTAGATCCGGAAGGTGATTCATCTGATATGATGTTTGTATGGTGAAAACTAAAGGTCTTGATAGGCACCCCTGCTTATTTCAAACTTTCCATCCAAAGAGCTGGAGAATTTCTCAAGTGACCATCTCATCTCAGCACTGACAACCAAATATGAACTCCAGTACATTCTTTTCCACTCAAGGTCTTTCCATCTTGGCAGTGCTGGGTGCTTTGAATGTGAGTTTCCTCTCATAGTTCTTACTTGGGAAGAATCACAAAGGCCACAGTGAAGCCAAAGTCAGTGAAAGACCCAAAGTAAAATCCACAGAGACCCAACATAAACCAAGTCCAACCATCTCTGATACCTCTGGGGAGAACAAACAAGAGGTAAGAGAATTTGGGAACTTGAGTGGGAGAGAAGTTGAGGAACTTCTGAGGAAGGTTGAAGGTGACTGGAGAGTCCTTGTGCCTTCTTTAATTGGCTTGTTTATTGGTTGTGAGTGGTTCTTGGATCTGTCGAGCTGAGAGCTACAGGGTTGGTGCCTTTTTTTTTTTTTTAAGTCTGCCATAATAGCCAAGAGAGTATTATACTGTACTTAGCTGGTCCTGCTTACTGACCTGCTGTTTCTCTTCAGTAAGCCCCTCTATTTGGTTGAGCCTTGAGATGACAAACTTACCCCAGTTTTCCAGACACTCTACAGTTTCAACTCTGGAAGTCCTGCATCCTGGGAAACCCCTCAGTTCCAGAAAAACCATATATCCTGCTTCACCAGAGCAGAATACCAAGGGATAAGAGTGGAGAGGTAAGAGTTACATGGGATGAATTTTGGCTTTTAGACCAAAGGCCCCACATTATCTTGCTAACCCATTTTTCATCAAGCTCTACCCAAACATTGTCATTGTCTCTCTCTGGAGGCTTGTGTCTCTCTAGCCTTTATTGTACTAACTGATGCACTCATGTTCTCTGTGAGCAGTTTGAGGGTAAGGACTCCTCTCCCAGGGGCAGCATACCCAACACCTAGCAGGTCTGCGTTTAATGGATTATTGAAATAGATTCATCACCCCTTGGGCCTTCTGTCTATAGGTCCAGAGGCCATTCAAATGGATAGCTTCTTAAGATCATGTGATAACCAAGAAGCTTGAACAACAAAAATAGAAAAGAATATGTCCAGGCCCTTGTAAATCTCCTACAAATTTGCTGTGTGACTTTGAATAAATTATTTTCCATTTCTGTAGCAGTCTTCTGATAAGTAGTAAGAGAAATTCATAATGTGGTGGTCTTGTACTGTATTAGCTCAGCTAAACTGGAACTATAAATCCTAGAATTCTCTATATGGTTTCAAGTTACAGTTGGTCACAAGTCAGTGTTGCAAAGTAGCACCATGTGAGCTTTGAAAGAGAGACACAAAGGTAAGTCATTTTATATTTTTGCACTCTGAAGTTCAGTGAGGACAGGCGCTGTGGTCACGAGTCTAAAAGCTTACTTGATTGCTATGGGGTACAGGTGGGCCTTACAGCTTCTGCAAGATCCCCTCCTTCAACCTCTCTGAGTCTTGGGCCAAGTGCACTCTGTAGTGTGGGGAGCCAGCTCATCTTGTAGGTCAGCGGTGTCATTGAGATTGGAGGAGGTGGAGGACAGAGACTGTTGCAGGTAATTATTACAGGTTCGAATCTATTCTTGGTATCTCTATGTCTATTTCCTTCTATATTTCTAGCTCTGCTGACTTCAGGACCAACACCAAATGGAGAAATTATAGGCTTAACTAGCCAACATAATCAGCTCCCACAATTGTGTATGGTCCAATCTTTGTAATATATTTCTTATTCTATACAACATGAAGCAGTTCTGCTTTTTGGAATCCTGTGCTAGGCACTTCGTCAATGGTTTCCCTATTAATTTATAAGCCTTGCAAAACTTCTTGTGATATAGATATCATCCTATTTTATATTATTTCCATTTTATAGATGGAAAAACTGAAGCCTAGAGAATTTAAGTAACTTGCCCCAAATCAGACAGCTTGTAAGAGGCCAAGCCAGGATTTGAACTCTGACAGATTGCTAGAGTCTATGCCTTTACCCACTCTATGATACTGTCTCATTTGTAGAATGAAAGGTTGGTCTTTCATTCTTTCTGGTCTTAACGCTCTATGAAATCATTTCTGTATTGAATTTTTAACTCCCAGAATAAGATATCTCAAAGTGTGTTGCAAGGATCATCGACATAGGAATCACCTGAGAAACTGGTTAAAACATAGATGCCCTGAGCCCGTTGGGTCTGTGATGTGTGATGGTGGTGATGGTGGAGGGAGTGGTTCCTGCACATTTATAGGTTTTTCAGGTGATTTTGATGTATGTTGAAGTTTGAGAATTACTTAATGCCCTGGAAGCATTATAGTTAGAAAAATATATATATATGGGTTTTTTTGTCTTTGTTTATTTTTAAAAATTTGTAATTAATTAATTACTATTATTTTTTATGTTGAGAAAGGAAAAGCTGCAATAAGTCCATTTAGAAGTGGTTTCTCCTGCAGGTTTACACTTAAGTGGAAGCTGAGCCGCAGCCTGAGGGCTGTAGTCAGGAAGGCACACTTGATGGAGCTGGTGGTATCAGAAAGCTCCGGCAGGACCTGCCTCTGCCCCTCCCAGAAGTGCCCCTACAAACAGCTTCAGATGGTGTTTGGTGAGATCAGTCATCATCACCCTGCCCCATGACAGGACCAGGAAGCAATTAGAGTGGCAGCGGCTAAAAGGGCAACAATGCCACTTGCATCCTGCCTTTCTGACCAGCGCTGTCATCAGCCCCACGTTGTTAATGAGAATTGTCTCCCTCCCCTCTCCGTGGGTTTGTCAGTCATTTATCTTCTTTTGGGAAGTCAGAGGCACTAGGGTGGAGATGAGCAGAGGTTCACTGGAGTGACCTTGTCCATAACTAGCCTCCGGGACCCAGGCTTCCAGGAGCACAGCAGCCATAGGTTTTGCAAACTGGTGTTAGAAAAAGGCACAATGATGGAAAACCTCCTCGCTACCACTTCACTTGCGGTCATCATTAGCAGGCACATAGGGCTGATAATGAAGGTCTCTTCCACGCAGTGATGCTGGCCTCGGGACACCAGCACCGTTGCTGCAAAGTCAGTGAGCAGGTCCCTCAGGCCTAAGATGGTCCCTCATATGTAGGGGGTACTAAAGATTTTGCAAAGACTTTCCTATGTGCTGTCTCGTTTCAGCTTCTCCCCGCCAATGTTGTAATGAGTAACTCAGAACCTGATTGAAAAAAACGTTAATTACTAATAATTTCCTATCTTTCTTGTCAAACTTCTCTCACAAAATGTGTAATTTTTAAAAAAGTATTTCAGGGGTGCCTGGGTGGCTCAATCAGTTAAGAGTCTGCTTTCGGCTCAGGTCATGATCCTGGAGTTCCAGGATGGAGCCTGGCGTTGGGCTCCCTGCTCAGCAGAGAGCTTGCTTTGCCCCCTGCCCCTCCCCCCTCCCGCACTCGCTCTCTCGCGCTCTTACTTGCTCTCTCTCAAATAAATTAATAAAATCTTTTAAAAAATTAAAATAATAAAATAATAAAAAGGTAATTCTCCTCGATGTGATGGTATGAGGCAAATATTGGGTTCGAACCAGGTGACAGGCACTGTGTTTGGCAAATTGCTTAAGTGGCATCATTTAGTCCTTAGGGTGTCCCCCAAACAATATCATCAGTATCATGAAACAGATGGGGAAACTGAGGCTCAGAGAGTTTACATAGTCTCATGAGATTTTGAGGAGGGACTGATGCGTCTGCATGCTGCCAGTACAAGCATAAGCCAAGAAATAAGCTGATTACCTCAAATGCATTCTTTGTACCAACCTGCTGACAGCAAACTTCTTAAGATTAAGAACTGATCTGACTTTTCTCCTTGCCTGAGTCAGCTCAAGTGCCAAGCCTGGGGCGAAAGGAAACCAATCTCATGCTTTCTTGACTTCGGAATCAGGCTAAACCTGGAGGGTGATTCTCTCTTTTTTGTGGAAGAACTCTGATAATTCTTTTTTTTTTTTTTAAAGATTTTATTTATTTATTCGACAGAGATAGAGACAGCCAGCGAGAGAGGGAACACAAGCAGGGGGAGTGGGAGAGGAAGAAGCAGGCTCATAGCAGAAGAGCCTGATGTGGGGCTCGATCCCATAATGCCGGGATCACGCCCTGAGCCGAAGGCAGACGCTTAACCGCTGTGCCACCCAGGCGCCCCAGAACTCTGATAATTCTTGACATTCCTCAGCTCTCCTGAGAGGACTTGGCCTATGGTTGCTCCACCCCACAGTGGTTTTCCTCCAGAGGAAGGATGAAAAATATCTCCCCACTTCAATTTTTTACTCCTTTTGAGTCTAATCCCAGTAAAGGTCCCATCCCAGACTCAGATGCCCATACTTATAAACAGGTTTTTATATTCCCATGTTGGGAAAGTATTTTAGAAACTTAAGTCCAGTTCCTACTCAGTGCAGGAATCACCTCCAGAGTCAGGGAGATCAGTACTGCAGTCAAGTAGCCTTTCCCTTTGCTGGACATCTTGAATTCAGTAATATCCCATCACCCTCAAACATGTAATCCTGCATAACAACATTACAGGATGATTACTTCAGAGCAGAGACTGTAAATTATTTGAGGACAGCAATTATGTCTTCTTGGTTTACCTCTGATTTTTTTGAGCTTTTGACTCACTGCCTAGCACATGTAGCTTCTTTTTACACATTTTTGTATATAAATTCAATTCATTGTATATACATTTGTTGAATAAATTCATTGGCTTCCTCTTGTTGGACTTGGGATGAAGGAAAGATTAAGAATTAAATGTCTGGGCTATAGGTTGCTGAACCGTTGAAATCTATTGTTAAACATTACTAAGGACTCCCAAGGAAAATACATACCAGGTATATCATGTGAAGAATTCTTATTTTTTCACCAATTTTAGTGACAATTAAGCAGATCAAAGGAGTCACCCTGTTTCCTATTCTCAAACCTAAGTCTGAATCACACAGCTCACCATTTCAATGGTGGGGAAAGGCCAGCCCAGAACTGGCCAACCATCATGAAGATGGAACTTTCCCTGAACAGACTTATCCGTATCTCTGGAAACAGGACAAATCAGTGCTCTTGGCCTTGACCAATCCATAGTAACAAGCCTTCTTAATTTGTTATTCAAAACTCTTCAGAGTCAAACTATTTCAAAGACTATGATCAAACTAACACAGAATTCCAAACCAATCTCCAGCACTCCCAAAACAAGTCCTCCCATATTCAGCTGGACTGGTCTACTCAGTACAGGCCATGTACCCCAATACATTCCTCTCTTTTTATCTTGACTGTTAAGCCCCTCCCTGTCATTGTCCCCTCCCAAGCCTCCTCTGCCCGCTATTTTTCCAGGACAGCCCAGTGTTCCTCCCCTTCGTGAATTGAGCCTTGACTCTTCCTCCTCAGATGTAGAGGATAAGACACCAAGAAAAAAACACTCGTACTGTCTCTGACCCACACCAACCCCACAACCCATGCCCAGGATAGGATGCACTGAGTTCAGCAAAAAAAGGACCTGGGTTCTGCACTTTCTAATTGTAACAATTTGGCCCATTCACTTCATCTTCCCAAATTCTAATGTCCTCATCTAGAAAAAATGTCCTCATCTAGAAAATTTCTATTTCACAAAGTTGTAAGAATTAAGTAATACCTACTATTCACGTAATAGGCTTTTACCAAGTGTTTTCTAGATGATAAACAGTGACTGATCTATGTTAGGTTATTACTAAATATTACTGAGTATTATCAAATATTATTAAGTGGTTTTGTAGGACTTCTCTAGTTAGGAAAATAATTAGTAGATTAAACATAGAATCTGTTTCCACAGTCTTCTTTACTCCTTGTCTTTTTTGACTATGTACTGGACACAAAAAAAATAGAAGCAGATTAATGACTTAACACTTTATGTTCAATATCCCATATGTTGTCCATATTCTGTGTCCAACCATTTGCATTTTTATTGGGTGCACAACTGAAATATCTAGAATAAAAATAATTACTGTGAGTATGAATGTTTTTCCTATCTTTTTTGTATTGGTCAAGTGACATTTGTCAGGTAATGTTTTATTTTTTTTTTAACATTATTTATTTCAGAGAGAGAGAGTGCACGAGCAGGAGGGGCAGAGGGAGAGAGAGAATCTCAAGCAGACTCTGGGCTGAGCTCAGAGCCCAACTCCGGGCTTGATCTCACAACTCTGAGATCACAACCTGAGCCAAAACCAATAGTCAGATGCTTAACCGACTCAGCCACCCAGGCACCCCCAGGTAACATTTTCTAAAGCCAGCTTGAATGTTTATCTAAGAGAATAGGTTTATGAAATACATGGTAATTATCTTGAAATACATGAAAGCCTCTCATACAAGATGAATTAGACCTTGTCTGTGTGTCCTCAGGGGAGAATCACCACTGACGAGTAGATATCCTTTCAGAGTTATGTGTGTGTTCGTTTGATTGGGGGTGGGAGTGGAAACCACTGAATTGACAGTTGGGGCACAAGACTGACATGATTCTGGCAGGGATCAAGACTGAGCAGAAAAGAAATAAAATAATTCTCATTTAATAATGGCATTCCACTGACTCCATTTTTAAATGAGTAATTGATTCTATTTTTAATTGGGTAAAACCCATTTTACCTGAACCATCCCCAAGACCCTCACAAACACACCCACACATGCCTGCACAGATACACACATGCACACTCACACACACAACTGATGTTTGTCCTTGGGACCTTATCCTATCTTAATAGGTGCCTGTTAAGAGGAATTTTCAGCCTCAGCACTCACAAGGGAATAGACAAAGGGAACTTTCAAAAAGAAACTCCACGTTCAGCTTCCCCTGGGGATCCAGCACCCATCCTGTGTCCGCCTGTCTATGAAATTTGATTGATGACCAATATTATGAGGGCCTGGAGTGCTAGGAGCACATAATTAAAACTTAAGTCATTTTATATCAGAAAAGGGTAAAGGCTCTAGGGGAGGAAATCTTCCTTCACGAAGAGGTAACTTTTCCTAGAAGGAAGTGGGGTTGAGGTGGAAATTTGGATAGAGACCTTTGAATGATGAGGCGCCTGATATGAGAGAGGAGAACAGAGCCAAATCTGAAGATGGAGGATCTAGACTGAAAGCTCAAAAGTGGCCACAAAAGATCTTCACATCTTTAAGTCCCTTTATTTTTTTAGATTTAAGGCAATATTTACATTTGCTACAATTATACTTTCTTCCTTTCTATGTATAATTCTTTACCAAAATCATCAAAAGTCTTTAGAAAAAGAAGGTTATATGCAACCATACACCCAGAGATATGGTCTTGAGAAACTGCAGAAACAGCGGCAAGAGAGGAGAAGGTGCCCTGATGCCCATCTGTACCTTCTACTGTCTCTATGTGCCTCCTCTATCATCAGGTGGACAGGGTGTGGCTAGACAGAAGAACCAGCTATACCCCATCAAGGGATGGAGTCTATTTCCCCAACCTGAATCTGGCTGGCTTTGTGATGTGCTGTGGCCAATAGAAATGTGGCAGAAACAATGAGCTGTTTTCAAAGTTAGGCCTTAAGAGACCCTGGAAGGTCCCTTTTCACCCCCTTAGAAAACTGCCTGGAAACTACCATGTAAGATGCCAGTTTAGCCCAGTGAAGAAAGGATGGACATGTGAAGGAAGGCTGAGGAATCCCAAGCAACTCTCAGCACTCACTGCTTGACATGAGAGGGAGGTCATCTTGTCCCTTTCTACCCAGCCCAGCTTTCCAGCTAAATGCACATTGGGGCCCAGGAGAAACTAGCAGAGCAACTTCCCAATCAATGCTCAGAATAACAAATAATGATTTGTTTTTGTTTTAAGCCACTAAGTTTGGGGGAGACTTACTAAGCATCAGCCCATTTACTACAGCAAGAACCCCAGATGATTCCCAGGGACCTGAAGGCCAACCATAGAAAGACCAGAGGCAACAAAAGAGCCCCACAATGTTAGGGAGAGCTCCAGAGATGGCAGAGCCATGAGCAAAGAGTGGAAGACATCTGCATGGATTAGAGACTACTGCTCTCTGGAAAGAGAAAGACAGTGACTGAGCAGATACCTAAGGCACTAATGAAAGAAGGAACTTTCTGGCAGAACTGTTTAAGAATGGAATGGACTGCTTTCTTATGTGCTGAGTTCTCTAACATCAGGAGTATTCAAGAACAGGCGCGGGGGTGATTGAAGGGCAGATTGGAACACTATGTCGTTGACTTTCTGAGGTCACTTCCAACTCAGGCACCTGTTAGGTTCTCTGAATCCTGTTTGAGAAGATGGCAGTATTCACAGAGTTATGTCAATAAACCTGTCATGTTATGTTGAAAAGAGGCTCTGGTTTATCAAGAGCAGCAGTAAAGTGCACGTGAGTGAGACAATTCTTCTGTGTGGACATGTGTGTGGTCAGGCTGGTCAGAGCACACAGACACAAACCCACAACAGGTACCAGAGGACTGTAAGATTTGGTTACTGGAAAACATCTGGCTCCAAAATGAGGCCTCTGGGCAGAGATTACATCTTTTTTGAGTCTCTTTTTAGGGCCCGGCCCTGTTGTTACCATTAAGTGAACCTGAAACATGATCATAATAATGACAACAGTAATAATAATAATTGTAATGGGCAACACTCAAGTCCCCACTGGCCTCTTACCGCCTGCAACAGATCTGTTGCGGAGATGAGATATCTCTCTCTTGCCTTCAGAAAAGGATCATGAAATGCCAAGAGGTGTGTTTGGCCCCATATAGAAGTGCCACTTCCTTCCAGAAGCAGGTGAACCCTCTTGAAATTTCCTTATAAGAAAGGCTGCAGGCTTGATGTGTACTCATTACACTGCCTTTCACTGACATTCTAAGGGGGGAATTGCAACATGCTCATCAAAGGTTGTGCTGATTTTCTCTTTTAAAAAATCCAGTGAGGCTCCCAAGACTGAGTTTTCTCATTTTGAACTCCACATCCCCACCCTCACCGGGTGAGGAGAGCTCAGAAATGGAAAACACTTGGAAAACAACATTAAGAAATTCCATCAACAAATGCTTTAGGGTTTAACTGCATACAGGAGAACCATATTTCAAAGCAAAGAAAAAGGAACCCAGCAAAAATATTTCCAAGGGAAAGAAAGGGTGGTTGGTGAGTGACATGTACTGAAACTGCCTCAAAAGGATGAAACTTCAGGAATCCATACATGTAGGGTCTTCCCTTGAGAAATAGAGCTTGTTCAACCAGAGGTCAGGTCATTCTCTCCTCTTTCACTTTAAACCTTAACTGAGAGACAATCTCCCAACAGAATCATTGCTTCTTGACTCTGAAACTTACTGGAGAAAGAAGAGACATTATGGGAGCAATGGAAAGAATCTTTGCCCTAATCCTGACACTAGCTTGCTGGGTGATCTCCAGTAAGCCATTTACCTTCCCAGAACCTGGGATCATTTCATATCTTTCCAGATTTATGAATTAGTGAAATCTGGGCATCACAGCCTTTCAACTCCACTCTGTTTTGCAACACATTCAAAGGAACACATCCTAAATGAATCCCATTTTGAGATTAGAGATGGGCTATTTAGAGGATGGAGCAGACAAGGAAAGCTGACCCTTTCTCACAGAAAACATGTGTGGAATTGAATTGTGATCTGCTCTTTGTACCTTGACTGTCACTCTTAAAAGGACTCTCTTATTCTGTGCTATTCAGAGACACGGAGACGCCAATGAGAAGATGGCCAAGCTTTAGGGGTCAGGAGAGGAGGGTTGGGTTATGATGGCCCAGTGAGAAGGCACCAAATTTAGGTGCAACGTATAACTTAGGGTGGCCCAGAATCATATAAAGCCCCCAAGAAGGCAGCTGAGCTATAATTAAGAAATCAGGATTTCAACTGTATACCTGACACTGATATAACACTGTATGTTAATTATACTGAAATTTAAAAATCAAGAAATAGAAATTAAAAAAAAATGAAATTATGATTTCACATTAGTGGTCATTACCTGGGAAAATCTCTATGGGATTATCAGGCTCCTGCAGAGTCCAGTGCTGTGACCTAGAACTGGAAGGGCAGGATGCTGGCAAGGGGCTTGGCAAGGAAAGGGGGTTAGTATTGGGCTAGTGCCGTTCCATTCAGGAGGCAAACCCAGGATGTCAGCTCACAGAGAGAGGCAGACCAGAGACCAACCCAAGTGACGTGTGCCAGCCAGTGTTATGGCAACGATAGTGAACTGGGTGCCTTGAAGACCCAGGATTTAGTTCTAGCTCTGTGGGGCAAAGCTCTGAGCTTAGTTTCTACATCTGTAAAATGAGAAAAATAATCCTAATCGTGTTTTCTCATGGGGTAATGTTGTAAATCTTGCATCCAAACATAAGTGGGAAAGTTCCTTGTCAACTAAAACATATGAAATAATATTTCTGACAAGACTGTAAAGACTTGTGAAGAAAAGGGAAGATGAATTCCTTCCTAGCTTCACTCCTCTAATGACATTTCAAACATCAGTAACACTGTTTGCAAAAGAAATCTCAAACATTCTGACTGCCTCCCTCCTTAATCCGCACACACCAAACACAGTAACCCCCATTCTACAAAAATAGAATTTTCACTATAAAGATAAAAGACTCTTGATGGAATCACTTTATCAACAATAACTTTCTAAAAAGATTTTATTTATTTATTTCGGAGAGAAGGAGAGCATAGAGGGAGAGGGAGAGGGAGAAGCAGACTCCCCGCTGAGCAGGGAGCCTGATGTGGGGCTCGATCCCAGGACCTCGAGATCATGACCTGAGCCAAAGGCAGACACTTAACCGACTGAGCCACCCAAGCACCCCTTGTCAACAATAATTGAAAACTCTGTACCCTTCATGGTGTGTTTGGGCTGGTGGGGTAGCAGGTGCAGGCAATGGCATACTGCCCTCGGCAAGGCACAGACTAGGTGAATCACTGACAAGACGAGCCTGGCAGAGAGACATATTGCTCTGGCTTTCAAACCTCTGATCTTTGGTGAGGAGGGTGGGAAAGGAACTGATTTACTGAGAACATGTAGCTAAAGGGAAGATTTGGGCCATAGCTTTTTAGATCTTCAGCAGACCCAATCCTGAGACCTAAAAGAAAAATTTTTTTTATAATAATTTCATGTATTTATTTGACAGAGAGAAAAAGAGAGAGAGAGAGAACAAGCAGGGGGAGCAGCAGAGGGAGAGGGAAAAGCAGGCTTCCTGCTGAACAGGGAGTCTGACGAGGGGCTTAATCCCAGGACCCCAGGATCGTGACCTGAACCAAATGCAGACCCTTAACTGACAGAGCCACCCAGGCAGCCCCAAACTCTTTTTTTTTTAAATAAAAATTCCTCAAACTCCTGAATTCACCACCAGCCTTTGAGGGTGTACCCTGTTAATTCTCCTGGAGTGAGAGGCTTTCATAGGGAGAAAAGAGCAGAATGTATTTCAGCTTTATTGAATGTAATTGATAAACACAATTGTAAGATATTTAAAGTATATGATGTCATGATTCGATATACATATACACTGGGAAAGAGTTCCCCTATTATTGAGTTAATTAGTTCTGTCTGGCTTATTTCACTTAGGATAATGGCCACCACTTTCATCCATGTTATCTCAGATGGCAGGATTTCCTCCTTTTTTAAGGCTGAATAACATTCCATTGTGTGAATGTCACATTTTCTTCACTCATTGACCTATTGACAGACACTTAGGTAGTTTCCATACCTTCACTATTACGAATAATGCTGCAATGAACATGGGGTGCAGATATCTCTTCAAGATAATGATTTTGCCTCCTTTGGAAATATACCCAGGAGTGGGATTTCTGGCTCATATGGTAGATCTACTTTTAATTTCTTGAGGAAGCGCCGTACTCTTTTTCATAGTGGCTCTATCAGCTTACATCCAGCAACAGTGCACAAGGGCTCCCTTTTCTCCACATCCTCACCAGTATTTGTTACTGCCTTATCTCTTTGAAAGGAATAGAGTTTGAAGAAGACCTATAGAGAAGGCGGATAAGGCCATGGTCTTGCCTGCCAGCTAAGAAACCACTTGAAAAATACAGTTCTCTTTAAGGAAGGTTGACTGAGTGCTGAAATCTGAAAGGCAGCCTGAGAAGCAAGACTTTTTTTGTAATGAGGTATAATTTACACCCACAGCTCATAAATGTACTGACACATTTTATCTAGTATCGTTTTCCTCTGGCCTGGAGAGCTTTCCTTAACAGTTCTCCTAGTGCAAGAGTGCTAGTGATGAATTCTCTCCGCTTTCATTGGTCTTTATTTTGCCTTCCTTTTTAAAATATTTTCTTTGGATGTGGATTTCTAGGTTAATAGGCTTTTTCTCAGGGCATTAAGGACGTTGTTCCAATTTTCTCTGTTTTGAATTGAAAAAACAGTAGTCATTTTTATAGTGATTCTTTTGTTTCCCTGTAGTATGTCTTCCTCTCCTCACCCCTCCTCCATCCCAGCTGCTTTTAAGATTCTTTTTAATCATTTGTTTAACACATCTTGGCCTACAACGATGTGATTAGAATACAGTGTGGGGTGGGGTGTTTGTGTATGTATTTATTCTGCTTGAAGTATACTGAGCTTCTTACATCTGTGAGCTTATCTGTCTCACGTCATTAAATTTTTTTCAATCATTATTTCTGTAAATATTGTCTTGCTGTTGTCTCCTCCTGGTACTCAAGTTATGCAAACACTAGACTCCTTGATGTTGTAACACAAGACAATTGTCTCTGAGATTGTTCATTTTCTTCCAGCATTTTCTCTCTCTGTGTTTCCATTTACATAATCTCTGTTGTTCTGCCTTCAAGTTCATCAACCTTTCTTACACATTATTTAACCTGATGTTAAATATCATGATCTTTTTATTTCAAATATTGTATTTTTTATAGTATTTTCATTTCTTTCTATATTGAGTTTTTCTTTCTTTCTTAAGATTCCCTACTGATTATGTTAATGTTTTCCTTTAAATTATTTATTAGAATTATAATCGCTGTCTTAAAGTTTTGTTTGCAAATTTCATCATCTTTCTCATTTCTTGTTTCTCTGTTTCTGATTTTTTTTCTTTCGATTATGGATCATGTATTTATGCTCATTTACATATCTAGCAAATTTGATTATATGGTTGGCATTATGAGTTCTACATTTTTAAGGATTTTTCCTTCTTTCATAAGAGAGTTTAGTGTTTTATTCCAGCAGACATTTAAATTGCTCATGGATCAACATAGTTCTTCCAAGGTTTGTTAGAAACTTTTAATGAGCTGGTCTAGAATGACTATTACCCTAAGGTTAGACTAATTCTATTCCTAAGGTGCTGCTTTTCTGTGGGTTTTATTTAATTTCTGGAATGTTCACGAAAAGACTCTCTATTCCACTCACTAAAATGCTGTCCCCCAGCCCTGTGCAAACTTTGGTGTTTGTTTAGATCCCAGCTCCCGTAGTTGTTTTCCTCTGGTAGATGTTTTCAGTCCAGCTTCATGCCAGTTTTCTCTGCACATACACAGGTTAGTATTCAGCTAAAAGCTCAAGGGGGTCCCCAAGCAGATTTTTAGAGTTCTTTTTGTACTTAGCTCCTTTCTCCCACATACCCTGTCCCAGAAATTCTAGCTGCCCTAGTGGTTCTGAGTTCTGATTCTCTGGCTTTTCAGCGCTGTGAGGTAGCTGTGGTCTGGGGGGCTCCCCTTCTCTGCACTACAGTCTGAAACATGCCTCTAAAAGAGAGTAATGCTAATCATGGGGATAGCCTTGTTTGTTCCTTATCTCTCAGAGATCACAGTCCTGCACTGCCCTTGGTTCACATCAGAAAACAGTTATTTTATATAACTTGTCTAGATTTATAGTTATTTACTACAAAAGAGCTAGGGTGGTATCTGTTACTCCGTCATGGCAGGAAATAGATATTCCACCAGACAGAATATATGACTACTTGATACCAAGTACTGTGTTATTCTTTGAGGCTTTACCAATAAATAGCATATCCCCAGCCTCATTATCTGGTGGAACAGACAGTTACACAAATAAGTTCAATGATGTCAGAGGAGCTTTCGTAGAGGAACGTACTGAGTGTCACAGGAAATAAGAGAAGGGAATATTTAACTATCTGAGGAAGTCAGGAAAAGTTAACTAGAGGAGATGGCATTTAAACAGGGAATTTCTGTTTTGCTAGTTGGAGAGTAGAAAGCCACGTGAAGCAAACAAACAAAGAATGAAGTAGACTAAGAAACACTGGACGACTGTTACCTAGGTTCTATGAGGGTGAAGGAAAACTGTTATGATGTGAAACTAGAAAAATTGGGTCTAATTCATGAATGTCACATTAAAGAGATTGGTTTATCCTGTACAGGAACCCACAGCCTCATAATGATTAAAAGCAAGGTCCCCGTGAGACCCTGTCCATACCTTACTAGCTGACATTTTGGGTAAGTTTATTATAAACCTCAGGGGTTTTGTTCTTTTAGTTTTTAAAATAAGATAATGTCACAAACTGCCTTCTTATCCCAGTGATGGTTAATGTAATTAATGCCTGTAAAGCACTCAGCTCGGTGTTTGGCATTTATTGCTCAAACATGATAGCTGCTTATGTTATTGTTACGTCTACAGGCATGTGGAGCTAGAGTTGGTGTGTGAGGTGGTGTGTTTTGTGAATAGGCATGTGTTTTTTGTTCTAAAAAAGTGCTGTTGGCTGAATGAGAGATAAACTACATGTAGGGGAAGGATTGGAGAAGGCCAGAATATGGAATGGTCTAGAAGGTATGCTCAGTAGAAGCCAAGAAAGTCCATCTTCTAGGGGAAGAAGCATGGTCAGGGCCTCAAGCCACGACCAATTGCTTTGACCCTGTTGGAGTGTGTTTTACCTGCATTTGTTCTAGAGCAGAGATGCTCACTGACATTTAGGAATCCCCAGACAAGGAGGTATCATTCCCAGGGGTGATAGGCTCATTTATACAGTCGTTTAAAAGCATTGCTTAATGTGAGCATTTTTGCTATTTGTGGAAGGTCAGAGTTTTCAAAATGGCCACAACAATAACTCTGATCCCACATGCTCTTCTTACTATGCAACATTGACACTGTACCCATTAATTCTGGGTGGGCTTGTCACTGGAGCAGAAATGGAGCTATGTGACTTCTGAGTCACAGTCAAAAGGCAACACAGGTGATACCTGGTCCTCTTGGGACACTTTCTTTTCAAACTCAATTGCCATGCCATGAGAAAACAAAAAGCCCACGTAGAGAGGCCGTGTATAGGTTTTGTGGGTGACAGCCCCAGCTGAGGTCCAACAGCGGGTACCAACATCTAGACATGTGCATGTGTGAGACCGCTAACTATTCTGGTCCCCGTCTTCAAGCTACCTCTGCTCCACTACATGGGGCAGGGATTGCTGGCCTTGCCAATCCCTGCCCAAATGTTGATTTATGAGCCAAAAACCAAGGGTGTTGTTTTATTTTTTTTATTTTTTTTATTTTTAAAGATTTTATTTATTTATTTGACAGAGACAGACAGCCAGCGAGAGAGGGAACACAAGCAGGGGGAGTGGGAGAGGAAGAAGCCGGCTCCTAGCAGAGAAGCCTGATGTGGGGCTCGATCCCAGAATGCCGGGATCACGCCCTGAGCCAAAGGCAGACGCTTAACGACTGTGCCACTCAGGCACCCCAAAGGGTGTTGTTTTAAACCACCGATTTGAAGATTTAAACCACCAGATTGCTTGGTAAGAAGCAATAGATAACTGGAATACTATTTTATATTTTCTCCCTTTCATGGCTACTAAACATACAACTACTAGCATTTAAAGGTCCTCAATTTTTAAAAAGGTATTAAAAGGAGTCCCATATTCACAAAATTATGAAGACCTACTGACCTAGGAATTTTAACCGGTAAAGTATAGCAGAGGCCATTGTACAATGATATTGGCTAGTTTGTTCTGACAAAAGACTATTCTCTAGCTGTAAGAAATGCAAAACAGTTTCCTGAAATTGGCTTCTATCTCCCATAGCAATTATCTTGACAATA
The DNA here is from genome assembly GCF_002007445.2 of Ailuropoda melanoleuca. Taxonomy (NCBI): domain Eukaryota; kingdom Metazoa; phylum Chordata; class Mammalia; order Carnivora; family Ursidae; genus Ailuropoda; species Ailuropoda melanoleuca. The sequence continues at coordinate 77,063,023 of NC_048218.1, forward strand.
TATTTTCCTTTTACTCATGATAATGGACTTATTTTCTACCCAGGCATAATTTGTTTTTTAAAAACATGAAAATTATGCCTCTCTTGATGTTGACAAAACCAGGTGAGCTTAAGTAATTGGGAAAACAGGCATCTTTTGAAATCATTTCTGCCAATTTGTCCCCTTTCATTCCTGCCTCCCTATACTTCCTCCACACAGTGCCTTGCACACACTCTCAAATGTGGTCACAAGAGTTGGCAATAACAACCAAAGCTTAGGCTTCCCAAAGAGAGAAAGACTGAGAAAACCAGAGCTGGAAACATCCCCAGTGGTTTCTTCCCTTCTCCTTGAGGCTGACTCGTGTGGAAAGAGCTCGGCTAACACCTAGTTTGAGATAACAGTAGGTGTCCCAATATCCTGGAGAATTGTTCTTGAGGCCTTACACATGGGAAAGGATTGTGTAGACGGTTGAGATATCACAGCCAGATACAGTGAACATCTTCTCCAAATAAACACCAGGGCACATTGATCCAATTAATGGTCTGGCAGTGGGGCAAAGAATTTGAACTCAAGACCCATAGTCTATCTACTGCTCTGGGAGAGAAGGGTAAAGGGGAAATATTCAATGATACCCTAGTTGTTCTGATCCATTTAGGGAATATCCCACCCCATTCTAACATACAGCATGTGTCCATCAAACTGGCCTGCATTAAAAATAAATAAATAAATACCAAAAAAACCTTTATTTCTGCCCAAATAAAAATACAGTTCGCTGTGAAACCCAGAATTTTTTTAATCCATCAGTTTTTGTTCTTACATCAACTGAATTCTTACATTTGCATGTCACTTCCACATTTTGCATACATGTCTCAGAAATTCTCAGTGAATTCCCCCAATTGACCACTGCACAAAGACTTGCAGTATTCTCCCAAAAGGGAGATAAGATGCTTACTAAGTGTTTGTTGATTGATCATTAAAACCAGAAAATAATGGTTTGCTGTTATGTTTTAAAACAACTGATAAGAACAAATGGCTTAAGACAAGGTTAATCCAATTAAATCTAGGAAATCTACCCCAGAGAAAGGCACAGGAGCACAGGGTATCCAATTTTTATTGCAATTTCAGAGAGTGCACGGACTTCAGCTTAAGAACCCCTGACTAATGATGATGTATTCCACACAGAGTATGAGCTACCTTCTTTGGATTTAAAATCAGTCACCATTTATTGCAAGCCTACTGGATGTCAGGCACTGGGAGAGGCCCTCCACTTCTACTCATCACCGGCCCAAGAAGGAGTCAGAGATGGCCACAGTTTACAGACAGGGAGCTTTCTTTCTTCCCTCATCTTTTCCCCATGACAACTATTAACATTCCCAAAATTCGGTGATCTTCCAATGAACACATTTTGAAAATGTTAATATAGTCAAAACCCTTTATTTTAAGGGTAAGAAAATTGAAGTCGAGAGAGAGAAGTAACATGCCTGAAGTCAGATGGTGAGTTGGTACAGATTGGGCTTGGAACCCCGGTCTGTCTCCCAGGCCTGTGCTCGTTGGCTATATCCATCTATTACAAAAGAAGGGTATTTATACACCAACCCCAATCAGTTATTTGTTGAGGGCTGTTTGGCAGAGAGGGAGATTCATTAAATCCAGCCTTTCCATCTTCCTTCAGTGGCCAAAGCAGGCTGTGAAGGAAATGCAAGTGTTGGCCAGTCCAAATCACTCAGCATCTATAGAAAGTGAGGGGATATTTTCAAGCTACTGATAATATCTGTTACACCTGTGTATCCATGTACATGTCAGACCTGTGGACTAGTGCATGGCACACTTGTTTTTGAATTGGGAGTCTTGGCTCCTCATTTCAGTACTGTTAGAGAGAGAGGATCTATTACTGAACACCATTTGGAAACTCAAAGAAATACTTCTGGAGACAGCAACCAAGATAATGAAAGGTTTGTGAAGCAAGCCAAGAAAGATGATGGCTCCTGGTTTATGGAACCTGTGGAAGGGAAAGTTGAAACAGAGCTTAATTTTAACCCACTGAATCCAATCACTTTCTAAACTCTGTTGATTCTACATCCACAGTGACTTCCTTTTCTACTTCACAGTCCTCTGCTGAGGCTTTCAGTGTTTATCCCCTAAACCAGTCATTTTCAACCCATTAGATCTAAAGCTGCTTTTTCTAAAAAATAAATAAAAATAAAATATTTTTTATGCCCTGTCCAGTATTTGGAAATGACCATCATACATAATATAATCTACCAACACGTATCATTTCACAAACAGCAGCATAATACCCCGCATTTAATACATGGAGAGGTAAAGGAAGGTAATTTAAAACAAAATGATAATATATTTCAGTAAACTGTGTACATATTCCAGTAGTAAAATGTCTGCATACTTTGAGTGCCATGATTACAAATGCATACCAGTATAGGTGTGTTGGATAAGGATTCAAATATCATTCGTGTGTATATATATAAAACAGAGTTAAACGTCAGGCCCTGACTATTATAATAGCATTCAGGACAATTCTTGGTTGTTTGTAGCTGTTCTGTACAATGTAAGATGACTATCATTCTTACCTTCTGTTCACTGAACACCAGTAGCAAACTGTAAGATCCCTCAAAATTTAAAAACATGCCTTAAAAGCAATATTACCCCCACAGAGAACCACTGACTCATTATGATAAAATCCTAGTTGTTCCTCCAACTTCTAATCTCTCTCACCTACCCTCCATGTGGCCACCAGAGTCAACCTCCTAGAATGCAGGGAAGACCTTTCTCCTAATTTTCATGGTCCTTTCAGTCCAAATTCCGTTCATCTGCTCAGAGACCTGGGGATTGGTCTGGCTAGCAAGGGTTTCAAAATTTGGAGCCAGAACCTGCCCCTATAGCTACAGAAGCTGTACATTGCTCAACTCCTGGGTGTAATCCTTCCATCTTTTCATAGACATAACATGTGATGTTTAAAGAAGAATTATGGGGGCGCCAAGGTGGCTTAGTCAGTTAAGCATCTGCCTTCAGCTCAGGTCATGATCTCAGGGTCGTGGGATCAAGCCCCGTGTCAGGCTTCCTGCCACTTCCCCCAACTCATGCTTTCTCTCATGCTCATGCTCTTTCTCTCTCAAATAAACAAATAAAATCTTTTAAAAAAAGAACTGTATATAGCCTAGAGTCTATATGTGTAAAGACTCTATATAAAGCAGTCTGGTGTTCCATTAACTGCTCTGAGAACCCCCTTGTTAAGGTCTGAGTTGCATAGAAGTATGGGCATGCTTTCAAGGTTCCTCATATATCCATTCTCTCCTGGAGACTCAGACAGTGAATGAAGCTGGTGCTGGAGTCAGCAAGAACCTGGGAGTTCCTTGTCTCTGTGCTTATGCTCCCTTTCTGGTTTCTCGACTGGGTTCTTGGGTATGCAGTAGACCCGTGGCCTGTTTGTAGACCTGGAGCAGTCAGAAGCAGTGGAAGACAGGTAGGATGATATGAAGGATGAAGGACAGCAAATGAAAGTGTGAAACCACAGTGTTGACAACTTCCTCCTCTGGGAAGAGCCCAGCAACAGTCCTCCAGTTTCCTTCGGGACAGGTGGTGCTCAGAAAAGCCAAAGAGCATCTGGTACTGGAAGTCATGTCCTGGTTCTTGGCACCTGTCAGCATATGCCTCCAGCACTCTGTCAAACTTATTCATCCAAGTCTCCCTGATGGCAAAGGAGAATGAATATGGATATCCCACAAAGGAGTGGATATATGGGTAGAGTAGAAGTGAGGAGTTGAAAGAGGCTTAGAAATTTAGAGTAAAGTAACATGCTGCAAACATAATTACTTTGAAATCTCATGCTTTATCTTTATACTTTATCTATTATTATTATATTTCATAGTACATCATAGTGTTTATTTTTTATACCTATTTAGGGATATGTGTGTTTTTGTGTGTGTGTAATCTTCCCCACTAAAGCAGCTTTGAGCAAAAGTAGCAATCCCAGAATAAATCATGTCACCATGAGTGGGTACAGACACCTCTTTTAGGACAATTTAGGTCCTTTCCAGTCCTATGGCTCTTCAAGGTATTGGGGTAATCATGGTGCTTTGGGAATAGGGTCTTAGCAGAGAAGAGTCCACACTTTGGGGAAATGTTCTGAAGGGGATAATGTGGTTTGGCAGGGCAAATCAGCAGTGGCCCTTGTGTGGGAAAACACCTTTGATTTTAGGACCCAGGTAATCCTATCCATGTGGAAGTCAGTATGGATGGTGAAGAGAGGGCTGGTTCATCAATTCACCCAATAAGCATTTACTGAATCCCTACTTAGAAATGTTAGGTATTGATGAGAGAGCTACTGTGGAAAGCTTAGAACTGCCTCTTTAAAAAAGGACTACATGGGCCATGGTTAGAGAGCTGATGGGTCATGCAGGAGAAGGGAAGTTTCCTTCAGGGTAGTGGTGCAGATAGATGGGAATTAGAACAGAGAACCCAAGTCCATGGTGAAGTTCTTCCATGAGTGGATGCAGAGATCTTCAGGATTCTAGGGGCATGCTTGACCATAAACCTTAAGGCCTGGGTATGTTAGCTTCAGTTTTAGGACATCTTCTGTTTCTGGTTAGGGTGTTAATGTTGGTCAAAGCAGTCAATCAGGCTGGTGGCACACCAAAGTGGCAGTTCATAACTATGGGTTTCTGTACCCAGTACAGACAGCTGCTGGCATAGGATGGTTCCACTTTGCAAAGGTGCAAAAGCTGTACATGTTCAATAGAAACTCTACTTCCAGTTTTGAATTTGATCTCTTCCCAGTCTAGTGATACACATGATACTCTCTCCTAATACTGGACAGGGGCGGTGAACCACAGTTCCCAGTCAGCCATGGGATCATCATGGTAAACAGCCGAAATGCTGACAACCATTCTGTACCCATACAGACATTCTGCCTTTCAGTATTCAATAAATTACATGAGATATTCAGCATTTTATCATAAAATATGCTTTATGTTAGATGATTCTGACCAGCGGTGTTCTGAGAACATTTAAGGTAGGCAAGGCTAATCTATGATGTTTGCTAAGTTAGGTATATTAAATGCATTTTCAACTTAAAATATTTTCAACTAAATGATGAGTTTGTCAGGATGCAATCCCATTGTAAATTGAGAAAGACCTGTATATGTTCCATTAAGCAGACCTCCTTTATGAGCTATTCCACCTCTGGGCTTCTAGAGGAAAGCATCTGTCTGCAGTCCATTCTACTTCCAAGCTCCACTGAAAGTGTGTTCTTAAAGGTCACCATCAACTCCATACCGTAAAATGTTAGTCTTTGTTTTACATAACTTAGGTGAATTTGACACTGCTAACTCTTCTTGGCTCCGTCTTTTAGCGCCTTTGACACCATGCTGCCCTGTTTGTCATCCCGAGTCTCAGCTCCTTCTCACTTTTTTCTACTTGCTCATTCTTTTCTAGTCGAGCTTTAAAACCAACATGCCTAAGGTACAGTTCTAGGCATCTTTCCCACAATATTCTTTCCCTAATTGCATCCACATACCTGGATTGTATTACCCTCTATTCACTAATGACTACATTCCCCAACGCACCCTCCAGCAAACCCCTCCCTTTATCCAGCTTCTTGCCCCACATATTTGTTGTGATGATTCACAGGCAGTGGTATGCTGGAGCAAGCTCCTCCTGGATCGCCAGAGCCTGTTGCTAAGTTTCCAGAATTTTTTCGAGTTGCTTGTTAAACCATTGGTAGCTTGAAATCAGATATGATGGAAGCATCTAGAGCATGAAAATCAGGAAATGCTACAAATCCCCACCCATTTCCTTTCCTCCTGAGAAATGTTTCACCATGCACCACTGCCACAGGCACCCTTAATTTACCATTTTAGTACTTCTCAGTCAGTATTCTTCCCTCCTCTTGAACCTGGTTCTGTTCCAGCATTTCCTCCCAGGATTGTGAAGGAAACCACCATCCACCAAGTTGCTTCATTTGAAACTTTAAGGACAATTTGGATATCATTCCCCTTAATTTCCTTATTTCCACCCATTTCTCTTATTTTTAAAATCAGATTCTATTGAAATATAATTTACATGTACTGAAATGTGGCCATTTTAACTACATGGTTTGATGAGTTTTGATAATTGTATATACATATGAAACATCATCTCTATCAAGATATAGACTATTTCCATGAGCAAATCAGTTCCTTCATTCCTCTTCATAACCAATTAGCCCCCAAACTGATGTCAGGTAACCACTGATCTGCTCATAGATTAGTTTTACCTATTCCAAACTTTTAAAGGAATGGAACATTGTACATTTATACTCTTTTGTGTCTCGCTCTTTTTACTCAGTGTCATGTTTTTTACATTTATCTGTGTTGTTGCACCTCTCTGCAATTTTTCCTTTTCATTTAAGTAGTATTTTACCATATGTATGTACCACAATTTGTTTATCCCTTCTCTGTTGTCTATCTAGATTGTTACTGGTTTGTATCAGTATAAATAAAGATTCTATAAAGATTTGCATACAAACATTTTTTTTTAAGTTTTATTTATTTTTTATTTATTTATTTATTTGACAGAGAGAGACAGCCAGCAAGAGAGGGAACACAAGCAGGGGGAGTGGGAGAGGAAGAAGCAGGCTCATAGCGGAAGAGCCTGATGTGGGGCTCGATCCCACAACGCCAGGATCACGCCCTGAGCCGAAGACAGACGCCCAACCGCTGTGCCACCCAGGTGCCCCTGCATACAAACATTTTTACAGGGACATGTTTTCATTTCTCTGGATTTGCAGATGTCATAGGACTCTTGTAGGAAGGCAGGATCCAAACAGTGCTGCTAGTATTTCTTTTAATTTCTTTGTCTAGTGGCAGAATAATATATTATTGTTTTCTTTATTTTCTGAAAGACATTGTGTAGAATTATTATTATTTCTTCCTTAGATGTTTGAAAGAATTCACCAGAGAAGCTATCTGAGCTGGGATTTTTCTTTGTGGAATGTTTTTAATAAGAAATCTCATTTTTTAAAAAGTAGATATAGGACTGTTTAGAATTTCTATTTCCTCAAGACAGTTTTGACATTTTTTTTTCAAAGACTTCTTTTGTTTCATATTAGACATTGGATTTTTTGGAATAAAGTTGTTCATAATAACTCTTATTATCCTTTTAGTTACTGTAGATCCTGGAATAATGTCCCCTCTTTCCTCTTTCACATAGATCATTTGGTCTTCTCCCTTGTTTTTCTTGACAAATTTAGATAGAAGTTATTAATTTTATTCAAATGTTGGTCGCAGAAGCCAATCAAGATGGTGACACTGATGAGGGAAAAGAAGGCAAGCTGAGGACAAAGCAGAAACTGACACCTCACAACCTCCTCACCCACCCACCCAGATGGGATATATGTGACATTTCCTCAAGCACTCCTGGCTGCCCTAAAGCTAAGGAAAGGAAAAACAAATAGTTAACTTATAGAGATCACAATCCTGCAAGACCTGAGTCTCCCTCAGTTTACAAATGTCTTAGTAATTTACAAGAACAAAGCATTTCTATCAATAACCTAGCTTCCAGAAGGAAACGTAGACACAATTAAATGTCCTTATAACCTGCAGCCCATTGACAGATACTTGAAGCAGGCAGAGTGGAATGTTCCTCCAGGAGGTTCCCAACTATCTTCAGTGAATGTCTTGTTAAAGGGAAAAACAACCTTAACTTGAGAACGGCAAGGCCTCAGGTATCCTGTGAGCCTTCTTTAACATATGAAAATCCTTTTGAAACTTCCCTTTTCCTTGCCTCCCCCAACCCCATAGTATATATAATTAGCCACCCCTCACAACCCGGTGCAGCAATTCCTTCTGCCCACGGGTCCTGTCCCCATGCTTTAATAAATCACCATTTTGCACCAAAGATGTCTCAAGAAATTCTTTCTTAGTCGTCAGCTCTGGACTCTACCCCACTGAACCTCACCTATATTCCAAAACCACATCAACACACTGAGTGGCAGATCATAACTGCGGGCCTCTACAGCCAGTATACATTCCACTGGGCAGACCTCGTTTATGAGCTGCTTTCATCTTGGGGCTTCTAGACAAAGATGTCTGCTTGCAGCTTTGGGCCTAACGTTTACAGAGTTAGTTTTCATTTCATTGATTTTCTCCATTATTTGTACATTCCTTGACTAATCTTTGCCCTTATTTCTATCATTTTATTATTTCACTTACTTTAGGTTTGTCACCTCTTTTTGTATCTTTTTAATATGGAAGCTGAAATCATTTTATTCTTAATATTTTCTATCATAATCACTTAAAGTTCCACAACTTCTTTTAGGCACTGCATTACTTGCATCCCACAGGTTTTGATATGTTGTCATGTAATTTTCATTCAGTTCAAGATATTCCTAATTCCCCTCAGGATTTCTTTCTTTTTTTTTCCCCCCAAAGAGTCACTTAAAACTATGTTGTTTATTTTTTAAACATTTTTCTGTTTTAAATTCTCATTTAATTCTGTACAGAGAACATACTCTATGATTTCAGTCTCTTAGGACTTACAGATTTTAATCAACTGAAGGATTCACCTTGTTTATTTTCCTGCTCCCAATAATGACGATCCTGTGATGTTTATTGTCCGATGTCTGAAAGTGCTTTTGGTTTCATATATTTTTTCCAGTTTTCTACTCATTTCTAGTGGCAATGCACACCCTGCCCTGTTACTCTGTGATGACCCAAAGCCTCCCTGACTTATTGAATCTGGCTCACGGTGATTAACTTCCTTTACTGTAAGCTCACTATCCCTCAGGTCTCAACATTACTTCTGAGAATTCTCCCCTGACTGCCCTCCTCCCCTGGGAACTTGGTCAGAACCCTCTTTTGTGTGTGTGTGTGTGTGTGTGTGTGTGTGTGTGTGTGTGTGTGTTTCAGCATGCACTAACTTTCTCCTATTCATATATATCCCACTCTATTGTATTTTCCTATTACATTTTTACTTACTTCCCACAAAGAATGTGTTTTTTATATGTAAGATTGAACCATACAAAATTTCTGCTATTTTATCATTTTTTTGAATCTGCAAAACCAACAGTTTCCCCTGGTTCAAACTAATATGTATAAAAAAACAGTATTTATGCATACAGAGAGAGGTTCTGGGGATCTCAAAACATCCCTGTCTCTTATGAAATGTTTTTACTTTATAATAGTCCTTTCTCAGAGCTTTTGAAAGTGGCCCCACCACATTCCCTAGTTCCTGTTATAAACCTGCTGTGAGGATCAAATGAGATAATGCATGTAGAACAATTAGAAGTGTCTGGCATATGGCAAGTGCTCAGTAAAGTTTAGCCGTGTTGCTGTTCCATTGGTGCTGTTTAGCTGATGCTTGTCACTTGGGCTTTATCTCTCTGCTAGAAGCCAGGCGGGTCCGTCAGACAGCTGCTCACTCTGTGATGTCCCTGCCTCATGGCAGCCCCTTAGAACCCTGTCTCAGCTTTTCCTCAGCTCTCTGCTTTTAGTTAATGCACAGAAAAGGGGGTCCCTTCCTTTGTGACAGGGACTAGGTTCCCTGGGCTTCAAGTTGGCCAGGAAAATCCTTGTATTTGATCTCTTTATCTCTCCAGGAAGTTTCTCAGGTCCCTAAAACCAGCTTCTTGACCAGCCTTTCTCATTCCCGAGGTGGAAAGGGAACTATATCTCAAGGACATTTAGGAGCCCTTTTAGTGTTTAATTTATTTGTTTGTTTGCTTGTTTATATTATTCTTATTTTTTATCTCTTCAGCAATGTTTGGCTTGCTTGGCCAGAGTTTCTTGACTGAGTTCTGGACAAGGGTGTTCTGGAAGTAAGATGTTACTGCTGGCAGGAGCTGCTATCCCAGGGACCTGGTGTTTCTAGAGCTGCCGCTGTCAGAAGCTCCCAGGAGACTGAGAGTAGAAGTGGTACCAGTCCTCCTTTCAACCATCACCTTAACCAAAGTGAAGAAGGCCCTTGTCTAGAAGTCTTAAAATCTGGTTCTTGTCTACCACTTGCTGAGTGACTTGACCAAGTGCTATTCGCTCTTTAGACCCCAGTTCTTTCAGCTGTGCAAGGCCCTGTTAATTCCCAGTTCTATGACCTGGGAGGTTTTTTTTGAAAAGCATTTTGGGGATTTCTATACAGAAGAAATTGGAAGAATTTGTTTCCTGAACTACATCTTTCTTGGACAATGCAAGTCGGTAGTTTATTAGCTAAAGCTTTTGATCTTTCTTAAATGGAGGTTTAATTTACCATCTAGGAAAGAGCCCTGTGCCCTCAGCATTAAGGACACAGAATGAACCTCAATACCAGAAGGACTCACCTTTGTGTCCCCCCCTCAATCATGCGAGTGAACACGTCAGCTCCTACTTTGAAGGTACCATTTCTGAAATAATAATATGGGGGATAATGATTCTTGGCCACCTACCCACATCAGAATATTGTCACTACACATTACTTAAAAGGCACTCTAAAATAGTGCTTCTCTTGGGATAACTAAAGTGGAAAATGGCAGTAATCACAGGTGCATATACCTCTGTGGGCTGCATTAGCCATGGTCCCTTGCAAGTAGTGGGGGCTGCTTCGCTGATAGGGAAATTGTAGGCATGTGGGCTCAGGTTCTGTGCGGAGCAATTACAGCCCAGAATAGAGAGCAATTGTAGGAAGAAGTTGACAGCTGCAATTGAAGAGCATAATATGATAAGTCAATGGAGTGAAAAGGAGAGAAAAGAGTGAAATCCACCACAGCAGGATAGAAATGAAATCCCTGTGTTGGATCATTTTTGTGTCTTGTTTCTCTGTCTAAAGAGAAGGAGTCCATAGAAAGTAGGCCAGATTGAATCCTGATCTTGCCATTTACTAATGGTACCATCTTGAGCAAATCATCCGCTCTCAGGTTTAATTCCTTCCTCTGTGGAAACTAGGGTGGCAATGTTTTATAAAATTGTTGCAAGGAGTAAATGAATCGCATATGTAAAAGCAGCTGGGATAACATTTCAAGACTTCGAATATACATTCTGAGTTCCCATCATGCACCAGGCACTGTACTAGCCGTAGAGGAGATGCAGGTAGAAATGAGATAGTGCCTGCCCTTCAGGGAAAAAGAGGCTCTGGGTGAGAGACAGACATACACAACTACTTGGGAGCAGAAGGTAAACTATTGTTTTACCATTAGAGAATCCAACTCATTTCAAAATATTTCTTACAGGCATTTTAAAGATCTGTCAGCTCCTCTTTCACTGTTGATAAAGATCATGTCCATAATTAAGTAAAAGTGGATATATCTTAATATTGTCCTCTATCAAAAGCTTCATACATGAGTTAATTCTTTAATATCAATGATCACAACCACAAACCACTGTATTTATAACGCCTTCTGACAGTCTAAGGATCTGGAGATACCCCTATTTAAAACTCAGTAATTAAAATGAAACGTCAAGTAAAGCCAATGTTCTAAATTGTGTCATTGCTTGAGCACTAGTCAACTAAAGTGAGAGCTGGAGGTGCCTGGGTGGCTCAGTTGGTTAAGTATCTGCTTTGGCTCAGGTCGTGATCTCAGAGTCCAGGAACTGGGCCCTGTGCCAGGCTCCCCACTCAGCGGGGAGTCTGCTTGTCTCTCTGACCCTCTCCCTGCTTGTATTCTCTTTCTCAAATAAATAAAATCTTTTTAAAAATAAAAACAAAAGGAGAGTTGGTTCCAAGAAAATCCAGATCTGATCTGAGCATCTAAGGAACATGTCATTGAGGGTTCTGCCTGGCTGGATCCTGGCCACTTAATGAACCTGAGACTCAGGGCAGAAGGTAAGTGCCTCCAGACAGGTGTGACCCTCAAATTCCCAGCCAGAGATAAATTATTTCTAAGACCCTGATGCAGCCCAAAGCAGTCTTGCCCACTCTTTGACTTCCTGGTTCCCCCAACAATTGTTCATGGAAACCAGCTGCTCCATGTTCTACTTCTTTCATCCCAACCTTTGCCATTTGCTTCACTTTCCTGCCTTAAGCCACACTCAGCTGCCACAAGCCATTCCCAGGTCAAATCTTACTGGTCGACTAGGCTCCTGTCTTTGTGAAAGCAGTGGGACATGCAAAGGCTACAATAAAGGTAACAAAAAAAGAGAGTCCCAGATGTGAAGAAAAAAGATATTACCCATAAGGCTTCAGAAAAGAAACCTGCTTGGATGAGGTGGAATTGGAGCTGGGCTTTGAAGAAATGTTCTGATTTCAGATGATGTAAATGACAAGGAGTGAATGTTCTCCAGTAATTTCTCTGGACCCAGAGCTAAAAGTGCAGTGAGGCCCTCCTCCCTAGTCCTTCCCAGATGGAAGAAGTTCTACTCCTGTTTTGCTCTCCAAGGAATTCTGTGCTCCCCATTACCTAGGGAGAGGGCTTTGGTTTTCTTTGCTTCTGAAGGAGAGCAAGATATAGAATAGCTGTCCATAGAATGCGGCAGGCCAGTGTCTGACCTACTGCTTCAAAGTCCGTATCTTTCCCTACTCACCCCAAATCTATTCCATGTCTGAAAGTTCTCTGCTAGAGAGATATTTTTTTGACTCAAAAGACCTTCTGTATTTTACAGACCACATAGCTGGTGTTCAAAAAATATTTAAGAAATAAATAAACAAATGAATACTTCATAGAAAAGCACATCTTAAACTGTTACCAGCTAATACTTTCTTGAAATTAATTCATAAATAGCTGAAAATAAGGTCGTGTTAGAACAAAAAATAAGGATAATTCATTTTGGAAGGTAGTTTGCAGTTTCTAAAAAACTTCCACGCTCATTGTTCTATTTGATTGACATGACAATTCCATATTATATTAGTTTTTGCTACCTAAGAAGCCACTCCAAATCTTAGTGACTTAAAAAACACAATCGTGGGGTGCCTGGGTGGCACAGCGGTTAAGCGTCTGCCTTTGGCTCAGGGCGTGATCCCGGCATTCTGGGATCGAGCCCCACATCAGGCTCCTCCGCTATGAGCCTGCTTCTTCCTCTCCCACTCCCCCTGCTTGTGTTCCCTCTCTCGCTGGCTGTCTCTATCTCTGTCGAATGAATAAATGAAATCTTTAAAGATAAATAAATAAATAAATAAATAAATAAATAAATAAAAATAAAAAACACAATCGTTTATTCTCACACAGTGGGACTCATTTGTATGGTTCTGCTCATCTTAGCTGAGTTTGCTCATGGGTATAGGGGTTCACTGGGGGTCAAGTGATGTACGATGACTAATCTGGAACAAGTTGGCTCTACTCCACCTTCTGAGACCAGTGAGCTAGCCTAGGCATCATCTACTGGTGGTAATGGAGGAAGCCCACCAGAGAGCAAGTAGACACGCAAAGGCCTCTTGAGAGCTAAGCTCAGAACCATTGTAGTGTCATTTCTACTTTATTTTATTGGCCAAAGCGCATTATATGGCTGCGCTCAGAGTCATGGTGTAGGGAAATAGCCTCTTCCTTTTTGCTGGAGGTCACATGGCAAAAAGCTTGGTTATGGGAGAGGATAAAAAATTAGGAAACATAGTGCAACCTATTATAAACACAATGTGGTAAAAAAGGACAAGCATTACTATCATTATGCTCATTCTACGTGCAAAGAACCTGAATCTCAGAGAAGTTAAGTGATTTTTTCCATGGAGTAGAGCCAGGTCTTTTGATACCAAATGCCATTCACTTCTATTACACCACAGAAGATTTGCCTAGGAACCCATGTGCTGAAGTTAGATGGAGGGGATTCTAGAAGAAGAATGACCCTTGAGAGACTGAATATGGTCAACAGTCAGTGGCCAGACCATATATATGAAAACAGAACTCTGACCCACAACTTCTGCAACAAACAGCTCAGGAAGCCAAACCACAGCTTCTGCAAAATTGACCCCCAAAGCCAGGACCTGCTCAGTAACTGCCAGCTGCCCTAATCCCCCTACTTCTGCTTTGGGACTAATCAGAGGAAGCCAAATACGCTCCCCAAACGATCACACAGGATGCCCCTGTTCTCATTAGTCCTCTTTCAGCTCCCCGTGCCAAAAATCTCCAGTTGGGGCATACTTGAAGCCTCCCCTTTGCTCACTATAAAGCTTTCAGACTCTCTTGCCTGTTTTTGAGTTTCTGCCAAAAGCGTGATGGTAGCTGACTCCCTTGCTAAAGAAAGCTCTAAATGCCAGCCTTTGTTTTCTTCATTGGAGTGGTCTTTGTTTATTTCCCTGCCACCTAGAGACCAAACAGGAGAATTTCTAGGTCCTGCCTATAAGGTCAGGGGAAAGGAGACTGGGCCCAAAATATTCACTTTAGATGTCCCCAATTTTTCTACAACATTGGGCAACCTTCTTGACTCTTGACTGTAGGAAGTGCTTAAAGTCTTTATTTAAATAATGGTTTATTCTTGTATCCTTTTCCTGCAATAAGCCATAATTGTTAAGCATTGGCATTTTGGGTCCTATGAATCCTCTTAAACAATCAAACACTGACTAAACATAAAATTGGAACCAACCCATATGTCTGTCAACTGCTGAATATGTAAGAAAACGTGGTACATCCATACAATGGAATACTTTTCAGCAATTACACACTAAACAAAAAAAGTGAGACACAACAAACCACATGTCACATTCTTCCACTTACACACTTTTAGAAAAGGCAAACTTCTAGAGACAAAAAGCAGATCAGTGGTTGCTAGGGACTAGCTGTGGGAGTGGGGACTGACCACAATCTGGCATGAAGAACCTTTTTAGGAAATAGTCTCTCATTTAGAACATTTGGAAATGTTCTAAAATGGATTGTCGTGATGGTTGCCCAACTGTGTACGTTTACTTGAAACCACTTAACTATGAATTTATAATGGATGAATTTTATGGTATGTGTTTTATACCTCAATAAAGCTGTTTAAAAAGAAAGCATTTTGATAAACAATGTGCCTTGGAAGAGAATAAACACATAGCGTGGATGAAAAGGAAACATCGTCAGCAGAATTGCCAGGGACCCAATGTTTGCTGTAACATTAATTTCTCCACTCTTTGGAAGCTGGTTACTCAAAACTCACTTCTTGAATATAATTCCACTATGACTGGAGTGTGACCTTCTCAGAAGCTTTCTGCTTGACCCATTGTTTCCTACCTTTGTTGGCTTTTAGCACGCAGAAGGTCAGCTCTGGTAGGAATGGCAGGTACCTGGGCTTTGGAATCAGACAAACTTGGGTTTGAACTCTGGTTCTGTCATGTTTCAGCTGTGTGACCTTGGGCATATAGTTTGGCTTCTCCAACCTTTGATTCTCTCACATATAAATTGGGACTAATATTTCATATCTCATGAGGTAGTTGTGAAGATAATATGAATTGGTACATAACAAACTACACTGAACTCTATGGATAAAAACAATCATTTTATTATGCCTAATGATCGTGTGGGTCAGAAATTCTGGAAGGGTTTGTTTGGGTGGTCTGTATCTGATCCACATGGTATTAGTGGGGCATCTGGGTGGGGGATCTACTTCCAGTGTGTTTTCTTCACTCGCATGCCTGGTGCCTCCATGATCCTTATCCTCTCTTTTCATGTGTCATCTAATCTGCTAGGGTCTTTCCATGAGATTTGAGCTTCTCACAACATGGTGGTCTCAGGTAGTTGTGCTTACACAATGGCTGGCTTCTCCGATAGTTAGGAAGCAGAAGCTGCCAGGCAAGTTGGGGCACTCCCTGGAATGGCAGAGCATCGCTTTCACTGAACGTTATTGGTCAAAGCAGCTCCAGGACCCACCCACCCCGACACAGGTAGGTGAGTGTATGGATTGGGAGATACTATATAGACATATTGAAAATACAATCTACCATAGAGTTAATGACCCCATAATGCAGGGGTTGGCAAACCTTTACTGTAAGGACCAGACAGTAAATATGTTAGACTTTATAAGCCATGTGGTCTCTGTCTTGATTACTCAACTATAGTCCTATAGCAAAAAGGTAGTCATAGACAATACGTAAATGAAGAGTTGTAGCTGTTTTCTAATAAAATTTTATTTACAAAACAGGGGAGGCCAGATGGGTCCATGGGCTATAGTTTGTGACCTCTGATGTAATTCATGACATATAATAAGTGGTTAGTAATAGTAGAAATTTATTATTGTTGTTGTTATTAAGAGCCTGTAGAAAGCCCCTAGTCCACTCTTTACCTCTCCTTCTATTCATAAGGTAACCTGACTTAGCCAACACTCATAGTGGCCACCTAGATTCTCCCTCTTTTCACTTTCCTCCATAACTGGCATCTAGACTTCAGCTCCCCACACACACCCCACCTTAACATCAGCTCTCCCTCTCACTGCTGGAGCCGTGCAGGTTTGGTGGGGCCTGGGCTTATACAATATGGTCAGGCTGTCCTTAAGAAGGAGAATACAAAATTGAAGCAAAAGTGAACCTTTATCGAGAATGAAAAAAAACACAATAAATACATTTTAAAAAGCTGAAAAATCCACAAAATCCAGAAAAACGACATACACTGACATCTGTCATACTTCTTCCTAAAGTCTAATCAAATTTTTATTTGATTTTGTAATATCATTTACTATAGAGAGATTAGAAAGATAATATGGTTTTCTTCTACCATGGTTAATCCATTTTTAAAAAACATTATTGATAGTTTAGGAAAGTTCCTTTATGCTTTACAACTCTTTGTTAATAATGCCATCCGAAGTTTTAGGATTGTTGTCAAGCAAGGGAACTTTTATCAAGATCTTTTCTTGTGTGGGTAGGAAGTTTTCAGGGCATTTCGGGTTTCTTTATACAGTGACTCATCTTAAGTACTCTGAATCAAGCCACTCGTTAATGAGCTTGCTGTTGATGTCCTTGGTATGGTGTATATTGTCAGTTTTTTATTATCCTTCATTGATATTATCATTCCAGGTCAGGTCTACAGAATATTTTAAAATTTTCCAATGTGTTTACATGATTCACTTCAATTCATTGATTGGATTATCAAATAATTCAAGAGTTAATACTAATTTTATTAGAAAGTTATCTCTTTCTCTTAATGAATTATTGTCTTTGATGATTTTTGGTTTTGTTACAATTTGCCTCTCAAGATCAGAAAGTTTCTATCCATTTCCTTGCTTTTGTTGATCCCCATTGTCCTGTGTTCCATTAATTTTTTAAAAAGTCCCTGAATTATTATTATGAAAAGTTTTAAACATGCAAAATAACTGTTAAATGGTACAATAAATATCTACTAATTTTCGTCTGAATTGTCTTTCAATTCTTCAATAAATAAATTTTTAAAGGCTAAAACAAGGTATCCTTCATGTATGTTCAAATCAGAAAGCAATAAATTCTCACTTGATTTACTGAAATGTTCCTATGTCTTTTCAAATCGCAGCTAAAATGGTTTATTTGAACATTACCAACTTTCTGCATCTAATTTATGTTCAGATATGTGAAATACATAAATGTGTCCCACTCAGTTCAGACTGAATGTATCTCCAACTTCTTCATAGCTAGACACCCCCCCTCAAAAAAAAAAACAAACCCTACAGTGTATCTTATACTACTTGACACTAGCAAATCTGAGATAAAGGCAGATTCAGAGTGGGAAAGGATTGTGATTTTAACTCAAAGTCATTAAAATACCTTAACCTGGAAAACAGTATGGTGGTTCCTCAAAAAGCTAAAAATAGGGCTACCCTACAATCCAACAATTGCATTACTAGGTATTTGTCCAAAGGATACAAACATAGTGATTCTAAGGGACACATGCACCCCAATGTTTATAGCAGTAATGTCCACAACACCCAAAATATGGAAAAAGCCCAGCTGTCCATCGACAGATGAATGGGTAAAGAAGATGTGGTCCATCTATCTATCTATCTATCCATCCACAATGGAATATTACTCAGCCATCAAAATCTTGCCATTTGCAACAACATGGATGGAACTAGAGGGTGTTATGCTAAGCAAAATAAGTCAGTCAGAGAAAGACAAAAACCATATGATTTCACTCATATGTGGAATCTAAGAAACAAAGTAGATGAACATAGGGGAAGGGAAGAAAAAATAAGATGAAAATTGAGAGGGAGGCAAACCATAAGAGTTGCTGAACTCTGGGAAACAAACTGAGGGTTGCTGGAGGGAAGGTGGGTGGGGAGATGGGGTAACTGGGTGATGGGCATTAAGGAGGGCACTTGAAGTAATGAACACCGGGTGTTATATGCAAATGATGAATCTCTAAATTCTACCCCTGAAACTAATAATACAGTATGTGTTAACTAAATTGAAATTAAATAAAGAATGTTTAAAAATACTTTAACTTGGAAAATTTATAAGAACAAATGAGTACGTTGCTAACTTCTATCCCTACGTCCAGTTTTGATTTTGGGTTTGTTTGGGTTTTTTTTCTTTTTTAAGAGAGAGCAGAAAAGGTGGACAATATATAGCACAGCAAATATGTGAGCGTGAAATCAGCAACCTCTTCTGCTAACCACACTGGGATACTGAGGGCAAATCTTTCCCTCTCCAAGCCTGTCTCTGTGTCCCCAACTCAGTATAAATCCACCATAGCCTGGCTGTGAGTGTCAAGACACAGGGACTGAAGAGGAGTCCAGATACCCAAGCCAGAGTCATGAGAGGCATTTGATTAAAATGATTCCTTTGAGTTTTCATTCTTTGGGATTATTTTTCTCCAAATTTCATCTTTCTTCCAAACAAAAGCCTGAAGTCTCCCCTTGCTGCATCATAAGTATAATCAAAACATACCCTTTGGCTAGAAACATGTTGTCCCAGATGCAAAAAAAAGCAAGTAAGAAAGATCCACATAATTTCCTACACAATGATTCCAGAGAACATTTTGCAGAAGACAATTGATTTCCACCAGCACACTCATTAATTTTCATGACGCCTTCTCTAAGTTTTGGAAACAAATGAAGTTATTAATATTTGAAGACATTGGGCGGTATTTTCTGGGCCACCTCATTAGAAAAGCTCCATTGTCAACTAAAGACAAGGAGGGGGGGTCTAGACCCAAAATCTAGCCTCAGAGCTGGCTTATGAGAAGCCAGGAGCCCTGCCACTGTGACGAGAAAGTGGGTTGGAAACACCGGAGGCATCAAACTGGTTCTCAGAATTGGTACTTCACAATCCCATGTGAATAGAAAGGAATGTGTGCAGGAGCACACGAGGGGATTGAAAGGACTTTGCCAGAAGCCCTCTGCAAACTTCTCCTTGCATCTCAGTGACCACCTTTGTGTCAGATGCTGGTTTATGAACCAATCACTTTCCTTGGAGCTGGGGGTGAAGCATGTGAGCTGTGTGAGAGAAAAATGGATACCTGAAATAAAAAACCAATGCTTTGTAAGGAAAGAGTGGAAAATGGGCACTGGGCAGGAAACCCACAGTGTTCATGAACTCATACTTAGAGCTGTCTTGGTTCTGCACTCAACGGCCTCAGCCCTTGGCTGTCTCAGATTTTCAGTGTCCAATGACAGTGGCCCGCACCTGACTAGAAGTAGAATTTACTCACAGAGGAGGGAAGCAAGACGAGAGAAGGCAGGGTTTTGAGGAGATGGTGTCGAGTGTGGAAGACTACAAAGCACAGAGCTTAAGAGCAGAGTTGAGGAGTAAGACTTCCAGCTCTGTTGGATCTTGCATACTTGGTCTCAGTACCCAAATGGTCCTCAGTTTCCCCTTTGATTAAATGAGGATAACAGTACTGGCCACAGTGTCGCTGTGAAGATTAATTGAGATACTAGAAGGGGGATGCTTTAAGCTTGAAACTTCTAATGGATATTTGATTTAAAAAACTGCTATTTTATTACGATTTCTGAGAAGCGAGGACAGTCAGTGGGGAAAATGTTGGGGGTGAGGTTGGCAGAGACAACAGCTGGTCCTGGAGGCCCTGGGGGCAAAATCTGAAGAAAGGTTTGTTTTGAGGAGAGGGGAAATGGGGTGAAACCACTCCTTCCTGCTCTGTTCTGTTTTATAGTGGAGCCTCAGAGAAATAGCCCTCATCAGTGGGACAGTTCAGTTGATGAGGGCTAGCTCCAACATCTTAGAGCTTTGCTCCTCCTGCCTCATCCCCTATAAATCTCAAAAACAGGCACCCAACACAGGGATGTGAACTTGAGCAAGTTATGTTCTTTCTCTTGGTATTCATTTCTCAACCTATAAAATGCCGATCTCTCAAAATCTCTCCTATGCCCTTGGCCCTAATATACTGTGAGTCGCAGAACAAGATTAGACTTTGGGCACAGCACTTCCGAAACATTTCCCTTTCATCCTAAACATCCCATTTCATCTAAACATGATGATGGCTCTGAACTTCACTTAGCCCTAAAGAACTTACCCTTCTTAGAATTTTTCTCTTCTTTTTATTTAGAGGATAAAAAGATTGCAAAAACAAGCCTCAGAATCAGGGCGTGGGGGTAGATGATTCATTCCCATCATGTTATCTTTTGAATGTAGTTAATAGCTCCCCCTGCACTACCCCCATTCCTTATATACCTGAATTCCACTGGAGACAAACAAAACGATAATGGCAAAGGCAATCTTAGAGAGACACTAGCAAGTCTGATGGACTCTGGTAATGAAGTTATTACAAACTCTGCCGCCCACAAAGATCTGGCAAGAACAAAAGGATGGGTGTTTGTGCAGATGCCGTGTCATAGCTCAGTGTCACTTGCCTCAGGCTACCAAATCTCTTGGCAAATAAGTTAACTCACTTATCCTCAGAGACCTGCCCGAGGGAAGGACATTCGTATTCACTCTGATGAAGAGCCAGAAAATTAGGAGTTTTTCTAAAGCCAAAAAGTCAATGCTAGCCTTGCGAACCTACCTGAGGCTTTCTAGGTTTTCCATGCAGCTTCTCACTCCATTTTGGAAAAGCAAATTATTACAGAGCGCTTGAATTTAAGAACTAGAAGGGTTTTTAACAGATGCCAATGGAGTACTTTCAGTACCTAAAGCCCTTTCTTAAAATCTCCAGTAGGTATCCTCTAGCTTCACTTGAAAACAGCTAATGAAGGTTCCAACAGAGACTATGCAGAAAAGGAGGCTGGAGATCGTGAAATATGAGGATTGAGTGTGGAAGGGTGGGTGATGGAGTGATTAAGGAATCCTGCTAGAGAGAAGACAAGGAGTATTAAGAACACACCTTGGGTTTGGGAAATGTGGGAACGAGGACCCAGTTCGGGCTTCCTCATAGGTCAGTGTTGGCCTGAGCAGCACCTTATGGGGGTAGATGGGCGGGCAGACAGGAAGTAGGGAGGGCACCACTTCCGTAAGCTCCTCTCTGCAATTGACCATGTGGCTCTTGTACATCATGGTCTTTCTGGATTGTGTTGCAAGGACAGAAAGACTGGTTTGGGCAGAATGAGACTTCAGTGATTATCCTACATCTACTAGCAATTACCAGAGTAATTCTGACAAGTTAAAAAAAATTACCTGAAACTTGGAAATTGGTGAAAGAGACTGTCAGGTACTCACTCAATGCCAGAGTTGACTCTCTATTTACTGGATTATTTTTCTTCACTATAAGGCAGAAGCTCATTTGGAAAATTTTGTTCCATAGAAATGCAAATAATTTCTTCCCAGCGGAACTAAGAGCCTCGGAGTTTACGGTTTATGATCCTGTTAAACATAAACCAGTTTTTGTACAGCCTGTAACCCTGCAAGCCGTCAGATCACCTATGCATATTTAGGGTCTCAAGTGCTCTTAGGGCCAGTTTTAAATCTTACTGCTTTCCACGTTAATTAAGGAGCTCAATAAAATCTGGGAAATGTATTCATTTACCATTTGTATGAAAGACATGGTTTTATCTTTTTGAAAATTATATTTTAACAGGCAACTCACTTCTGCCTCCAAGGATTTGGTCTCCTTATCTGTTAAAAGATGCTTCAGGACTAGAAGGTGTCTAAGGACCCAGTCTAAGGTCTCTGAGCCACTAAGCCACCTGGGACCCTCTTTCCCAGCTTCCCAGGGTCTTCAGGGAAAGGGGTATCCTCACTCTTTGGAGCAGAGAATTAGTGCCTGCCAGCACCTTCCCTGCCACTCAGCTCTCAGAGAGTGGTCAGAATGATGTAGTTTTGGAATACAGGTGAGGTTCAATGGGGTGGAGTCTGGAGCCAACAACTAAGAATTCTTGCAGCATCTTTGGTGCAAAATGGTGGTTTATTAAAGCACGAGGGACAGGCCCCGGGGCAGAAAGAGCTGCTGCCCCCGGGGTTGTGAGGAATGGCTGATTATATACTATGGGGTTGGGGGAGGTAAGGAAAAAGAGAGGTTTCGAGAAAGAACTTTCATATATTAGAGAAGACTCACAAGGTATCAGAGTCCTTGCTATTGTCAAGTTAAGGTTGTTTACCCCTCTGGTAAAGCATTCACAGTAAGATAGTTGGGATTCCTCCAATCACATGTCCTTATCAATGAGCTGCAGGTTTAAAAGAAATTCAATTTTATTTACATTTCCTTCTGCCTCAGTCTCCCTCAATTTTATGGAGAGGAGGGTGATGTTAGGGCTTCAGAAAATTGAGTTATGGGTCTCTGGAAGTTAGGCTATTGATAAGAAAGCTTCTTCTTTGTAAAGCATTACGACAGGTGTGACCTGAGGGAGACTCAGGTCTTGCAGGATTGTGATCTCTATTAGTTAACTGTTTTTCCTTCCCTTAGCTTTATATATCCCATGGGGGGGGGGAGTGTCATGTCAGCTTCTGCTTTGTCCTCAGCTTGCCTTCTTTTCCCTCATCAAGAAGACACTAGAACACTGTTCTGCATACTGCAGCACTTCGAAGGTTGTTTAGAACTTCCCAAGAACCAGACGACATTGCTTTACCCTGTTTACTCCCATTGCCCTGCTTCTCCCTCCCCCAACCAGTCCCTACTTCCCGCTATAAACCTCAGTGATTCCTAGTGCCACATCCCCTTTTAGTTTAATGAGGATGGTAAGGCAGCTTCCCCCGAGTGGTTCACCTGTTAGGCAACCTCAAGTGGAGATCAGTGCCTTTTGGCTGCCACTGAAGCAACACAGGTCAAACCACTACACCCCTCATTCCCACTGCTGGAAAGGGGCACGTCAGGATCGCTCTCTAAACCCATTTCCAGCTCTGAGGTCTGATGAATCTGTCCTTTCAGACCTCCAGAGACTTCTCTCCCCCCACCTTCATGGCCCGAGGATGTTTAACCATCATACTCCCTGACTTCTTGGGGGTGAAATGGGAAGGGTAGAGGGGCAGAGAAGGGACTACTGGATGCATTTAGTACTCCTTGAAATCCACAGCTTGTTGCCCTGGACTGTAGTTAACAACCAACACATAGAAAAACGTTTGCATTTCAGGGGACTCCTGATTTTGTTAACAGGAGGGTTTTTTTTGTTTTTTGTTTTGTTTTGTTTTGTTTTTTTGCTGAACTTCCTCAGGTCAGATCTCTGTTTGCCTCAGAATCAGCTCAGTGCTCATCGTAGTCATAAAATAAATATTTTTGTTTCTGATCCCAGCTTGGCTGCCTGGCCTGACTGATAACACTTGCTCATGGCTGGGTAAGGTGTGGCTGAATTTCTCTGCACACCTTTCTTCCCTCCAGTGACGACCCGATGCATTATTTCAGGCTTCCAGTTAATTCCTCAGCATGGGGGTAGAGTCACGCTTCTCTCCAGGCCAGCCCCATCCTGGACCTTCATGGTTCCTGGATAAAACAGTTTAAGGCTGGGGTGGCTGAAGTTTGGATGGAAGGAAAGGCCAAGACGTCATATAATATTTCCTGGATATGGAATAGTTACACAAGGTGCCTTAGAAACAAAATCATCAAGTGTTTGGGTATGGTTATCCTGGAAATCTAATTTGAAAGCAATCAGCGATGTACCTATTTAACACCTGGAATGGATTTTTTTTGTAAGAACACCTTCCTCCTGCCTGGAAGGAGGAAGCGCCCGCCCGCGTGACTCAGTTCGTTAAGCCTGACTCTTGATTTCAGCTCAGCTCCTGATCTCTGGATTTTGAGTTCAAGTCTCCTGTGGGCTCCACCCTCAGTGGAGCTTAAAAACAAAACCAAAACAAACACCTTCCTCCATAGGACAAAGAACTTTGGGATTCTCTGCTCCAGTTTAAAAAGAAGTTTTTCAAGGATTTTGGGTGAAGGAACATTTGGTTCTCTAAGAAGGAAAGTCAACTCCAAGTCAAGCGCACATTCCTTCACAAAACCTTTGAATCTCAGAGACGCAGTTGTCTCCAGTATCACATCCTGAGCAAAAAAGAAAAAAGAGGGAAAGGAAGGAGTGTGGTGGGCACTCCAGCTTTGCCCCAACCACAAGCAGGGAGAGAGGAAGTGCAGAAGCAGCAGCAAGGGTTTGTCATCCCACCCTGCCACCCTCCCTGGCTTTGTTCTTTC
The DNA here is from genome assembly GCF_002007445.2 of Ailuropoda melanoleuca. Taxonomy (NCBI): domain Eukaryota; kingdom Metazoa; phylum Chordata; class Mammalia; order Carnivora; family Ursidae; genus Ailuropoda; species Ailuropoda melanoleuca. The sequence goes on from NC_048218.1 coordinate 77,087,330, forward strand.
TCCAGACAAGTCATCCCCACACCCGCAGGCCTCCACCCACCGGTGCCCCACACCACCCCGCGGCCTTGGCTGCCCAGGTGCCCCAGAACCGCGTGCGGGCGATTTGGTCCCCAGCGGCTTTGGGTTTCGGCGGCTGCCGCGGGGCGAGCACGAGCCGGGGTGCAGTGGAGGGGGGCGAGCCGGGACCCCACGCGGAGGTCTGGGCGCCGCCCCACCGCGTGGCCGTCCCTCCGGGGCTGGCGGGTGGGCGCTGGGACCCCTGGCGGCCCCGTTCGGGTCTGGCGCCCGCTTGGTCCGGGGTCCGCATGCTGGGCCGCAGCGCGCCCCAGACCCGCACCCAGCCAGGGCAGGCCGGGTCCCCACTCCGGATCACTGGGAATTTCTTGCAGTCATTTCGGGGCCGGGAGTGTGTCCGCAGTGACTTGCGGGCTGCAGCAAGGCTCACATACACGGCAGTAAGCCTCAAACCGTAACCGCAGCATTGTGCTTAACATTTCGAGCACCAAAAGACTATTTTCGGGGAGTACTTTGCCACCGACGATCAGAATTGGCGGAGCAAGGGATGGTACAAGCCGACAACGTTTCCTCGGTTTTATCAGGGATTTAAAGCTCGCCTTTGTCCGCACTGAGCCCCCCGCCCGCCCTCCCTCCTCGCCTGCAGCTGACCCGCGAGCCAAGGCTAGCGCCAGGCTTGCACAATGGAAACATCCGTGCCAACTGCGTTCCTACAGTGTCTGCATTGTGGCTGGGGGAGGAGTCCGGCAACAGAAGAGAAGGGCCCGGATGTGACAAGAGCCAAGAGAAGAGGCTTGTTAGAGTAAGGAGCTCAGGATGGGGAAACCGGAGGAGCTGGGAGAACCTTAGAATTCCGAACAGACGCCTTCAGAGTGGCTTTTCATTTTAATTGTTGTGAAAGCCGTATGTGTACAGAGCTCCAGAAAAGTCTTCTATAACGTTTATTACAAAAATCCGCCCTTCCCCGCCCCCTCCACTTCCGTTTTCATCCGCAGAATCAATCAACCTTTGTCTCAATTTTGTCTTCTAGTATTTAAAACTCCATGTTTCTGCTTCTTGATTTCCAAAACCATCCACGGATTTCCTCCCATCAAGTAAGAATTTAGCTGTCTTACACCCTCAGCCCCCTCAGCTTTTAAGTCCTAATTTTTTTTTGTTAAAATACTATTAAATCGTGATACTTATTATGACTGTTTGAATATTATTCATAGCTAAACGATGTTGAGAGTCTCATTGCCTTTATTGTACAGCTGTTCTGTTACCCCCGCAGTTAATGATCAACTTGGCTTTCGTTTTGTTTCTCTGTATTTTTCTGAGTTCCTGTCTAAATCATCTCCAAACTCTGTTGGAAGTGTGAAGTCTTCTCCTTTGCATTCAGGTGCCTCAGGGAACCTCTGAGTTCCTTTTGTTTGCCCCTTGCAAGCATTCCCTCCTGGAGCCTTCCTTCAGCCAGCTGCAGTGTGGGTTTCTCTTTAGGCCAGCCGGTGGCCAGCTTCTCCAGCATTCTGAGAACTCACTCAGCCCCTCTGCTGTGTGGAAGCCCCTACTAACTGGGCTCCAGGTCCTCACTACACTTGGTTTACTTCCTCATTTTGGGGAGTGGGTCATATCCTCCAGCAGCTTCCTGAAAATGGATGCGGGACAGGAAAGGAGGTAAAAATTTGACTTCGTGTGTGACTGAAGATGAGGTTTATTCCGTACCTACATTTGACTAAATTTTGGCTAGGTATAAGATTCTATGTTGGAAATAATTTTCCCTCAGAATTTTGAAGGCTTCGTTGCCTTGTTGCTGTATCCCTGTCAGCTTTTTAGTGTCTTGTATCTGAACGTGGACAGAGCCAAGGACTACCAGATTTTTGAGGAAATCCTCTAACATGAAAGGTAGAGACCAAAACAAGCATGAGAAGAATAAGTGAGAGGTGGCAGCCAGTACAAGTATCAGAAAAGACAGATGCATGATGTGGTTTTGGAATATAGGTGAGGTTTGGTGGGGTGGGGTCTGGCGCCGACAGCCAATAAAGAATTCTTGAGACATTTTTGGTGCAAAAAGGTGGTTTTATTAAAGGACAGGGACATATCCTACCCAGGAGTGGGGCGTGGAGGTTGCAGGGTGCCATCTTGTGCCTTGTCCTCAGCTTGCCTTCTGCTCCCTCATCATTTCCCCCTTGAACAATTTTTACCTTTAATTCTTTAAGGTTGTTGAAGGCAGAAGGTTCTCATCTTCTGTAACTTCTTCCTGCTGAATAGGGGCATAGAGATGTCCCTATCTATGGGTCAATATTGGTCAGCTGGGGAACATATAGGGGAGTTATGAGACGGGGAGGCAGCTGAATCCAACTCAGACAACATATATAAACCTAGTTGAGTAGAAAGGATCATCCGTAGGGCACCTGGGTGGCTCAGTCGGTTAGGCGTCTACCTTTGGCTCAGGTCGTGGTCCTGGAGTCCTGGAGGTCGAGCCCTGAGTCGGGTGGGCTCCCTGCTCCTCAGGGAGTCTGCTTTTCCCTGTGACCCTCCCCCTCTCCTGCTTCTCTTTCACTCGCTCAAATAAATAAAATCTTAAAAAAAAAAAAAAAAAAGAAAGGATCATCCATCAGCTAGAAGTTGTGGCAGTGAAGGAATCTTGCTGGGAGGCAGGGAGACTAGGCAGGGAGACACCAGAAATGACAAGAACCATTAATGTTATTATAAGAGAAGCCTGAATAAAAGACCTTCAATAGTTGACCATAATTTTCCTCCAGTTCAGTTTTAACCAATCATTAAAGGAAAGAGAGATTGCGTAAAGCACCAATTTGATTTATGTTAGGTAGAAACCAGAAATATTTTTGTGGTAATCTGGAATGTCTACACAGCAGCTCTGTTGTGATGATAGTGCAAGTTCTATTCTGTGCAACAGTTAAAACATCTAATGCCATTCTATTGTGTAAATTTTGTATTTTGTAGTTTTCTATTTTGTAAATATTTGTATTTACAGTATTAGTATTTAATAGAGAAATGCTATTTTGAGTGTTATTTAGGGCTTTGACCGTGTACTTATTAAGAGCTTCCATGTGCCAAACATCCTCCAGTCTCAAAGAGGGAACAAAGAGGGATGCTAGGTGGTCATACCAGTGAGACGCAGAGCGTGTCCACTATTGTTTTAAATTTGGAAGGTTGGCTGGGTGGGTAACGGTTTTAAAAATGCATCTGTGCATCCAGGCAAAACCCAGAGTGCAGCAGCCTATGCAGCCTGGGGAAAGCCACGGCCACAAGTTAGAGCCACATAGCCACTACGTCCCAGCCAGGAGCCCGCCATTTAATATGAGGCCTCCTTGAAGTGCAGTCAGGATTACCATGGCTATTTGGTTTTGGAAGGCCATCCCTTGAATTTGTATAATGATTGCAGGTCCATTTGACTGGGAAGTTATGGCTTGATAATAATCCCCTTTTCTTTAAATTGCTCCATGGGCATATAGGAGTAGGAAGGCATATTTGGAGTCAATATATAGATTAATTTTTAAGGGTTTTGCCAGTTGCAAAGTGCAGGTGCGTGCGATTAACTCTGCTCTGGGGGCAGACGTATTTGCTGACACGGCTTTGGCTTCAACACTGAGTTAAGACTGACGATAACATACCCAGGTTTTCTTACCCTCTTTGCCATGAACTACTGCCATTTAAATAACTAGCTGTCATTGCATTTTTAATAGGGGCATCTTTTAAATATTTTTATTCTGTGGGGATAAACAACGTTATGCTCCATTGTGCAATGGTCAGGTCCAGGCATAAGGGTAGCTGTGTTTAAAGTTTGACAGGTTTCAAGTATTATTTCTGGAATATCTATAAGCATTGCCTGGTGCTTATTAAGTTGGCTTCCCATCATCCATTCATGGCTTTTGGTCTCTAGGACCCTCTGGAATTGGTGTGAAGTCCTTACAATCAGGGATTGTCCCATAGTGAGCTTTGAGGCTCCCTGTATGCTTGGCTAAAACTTTTGTCTGCAATTGTACATCAACAGAGAGGGCTTCTAGAGTAAATATGACTAGGAGGGATGAAACCATCAAGGAGCCCTTTTTATTTGAGGTCCAGCCTTATCAGTATTCTAATTACAAGGAGTCTTGTCTCAAGAGATAAGGGCATCCCCAGGTGCAACATCCAACCCAATCATAAAGAAAGGGGGGCTAGCCAATATCTCCACTAGTCCACAGCCAGAGGTACACTCCAGCTTTTAAGGAAAAATTTCATCATCCCAGCCACACGGTATTGGTCAAGGTGACAGTTGAGTTATACAGTTATTGGGGGATTAATCCCATTTTCCAGTTGTTGAATAATCATATTCCCCTGGGGTCCTGTTATTATCCCCACAGAATAAAAAGCATCAAGATTATCTATACATGAGCTATTGTATAGAATAGAAAAGCTATTTCTCTGAAGTTTACCTCAAATTGTCTAGCTTAAGTAAACAATATTTCAGAACAAAACTAGGATTTACCATCTACAAAGGCGGGTTATTGAAACACAACTTTTCTCTCTAAAATAACCCTCCTTTCCAGAGATAGCCAAATCAAGACTAATTTGTTTGCAAAACTAGTTCAATTTTTAACAGACTTAGCCTAATTATTTACATAAGCTCAGCAAGAACGAGTGATCATACAGATCTTTTAGAATCTGCTTTGCTGGAACTTTTTATAAGGAATCTCCAGGTTGAACTCTTAGTAGCCTTTCCAGGCCAGAAGCCAAGCCAAGTACCTGCCATCAGACATGTCTGCGGATTTCTCTTCACGGGGTCCCCTGTATATCCTGAGTTTCCAGCACCTGCCAGGAAGTGAAATTCTTTACTCACCTGGGAAGGCTGCTGGGAACTCTGTAAGCAAGGCATCAGGCCAACAGTTCCAAGAGGCTTTATGGCTCTATGTTTCATAAAGTCGACCTCAATTCCTTAAAGCTGTCTGGTCATATCTGAGTCTATGCCTGTCTCTCTCAGATGTGACATTCCAGTCAAAGCCTTGGTAAAATAACCAATGTTTCCAATGGTGTCCTGTTACAAGCAGAACAGATTCTTATTGAACTCATGCAAATGACTGTGACTGTCATGGAAGAAAGAATACTTACGGAGACCTTTTGAATTTGAGAGTTCAGGTAGAGAGAAAAGTTAAATGCTTTAATTTGTTTTATTATTATTTCTGTAAATCACTGATGACTTAAGAGAAAGTTTCCTTAGTCTGGAAGAACAAATATCAGAGAACAAGCAATGTTTCAACCAAGAGTTGCAAAAAAAACTATTGAATCATTTCTCCCAATTCACTTAGTCCCATATTACTATTCTTGTTCGGTTTGAATGCAGCTTTAGTTAATTCTGGAAATTCTTACCCATTTCAGTTTTAATCTTAAAGATATCGAATACCTGTATTTGTCCTAAAAGTCCCTTATATGAATCTCCTTAAAGATGGAACAGTAACTATAAATGACAAGACTCAGAAATGGACATGGTTAAAAATCAGATGAGAGGGTATATAGCTGGCAAGGAAAGTTAATTCAGTGACACATGACACTTCAATAATCAAAATACTAAGTGATGGTCTTACACCAGAACATATAAACTTTAAGAACTGCATATCATCTCTAGAATAGTTATAGCATTTACCCAAATATTAACCTAAGACTTATTTGTTTAACAGTACTTCTGGAGTAACTTAACATACCAAATAAAAAGGCTTAATGAGTCAAATGGCCTAATGAGGCCAAATGAGGCTTCATTTACAATTTAAATCTTGGGAAGTTTGTTTAACATCAGAAAGTCTTTTTTTTTTTTTTTTAAGCACGTGCCTAAGTAGGATTACAGATCATTACAAAACTCAATTATTTTTATTTAACCAAGGTGACAATAAAAGATTCCAAAGCAAATATGTAGGGTTACAGTTGTTAGCAAAACTTAGCTCCTTTGATATTGAGAAGTTTTAACCAAGCAATCGAAGACCTGATAAAGACAAAACACAGAAACTGGTTTTCTGGGCAGACAAAACAGAAAAAACCTTTGTTTACATTTTCTTATGAAGAGCAGACCAATAATTCAAGAAAATTTTTTCTTTTGAACCGACTTTCAATCTTATACCACTGTACTTTTAAAATCCCTTTATTTTAATCTTAGTCTGTTCTGACCACACCTAAAATTCCTTTTCAAAGATTTCCTTTCACAAACCTTCCACAACTTTCTTTTGCATTCAGATTTTGTCCTAACCCATTTCTCTCCAAACAACATCTTATTTAGGGCAATATTACCTTATTTTACCTCCAATAAAAATGTATTCCCATTCCTTAGATTTTTCTTACATATCTCCTACTTTTTTTTTTTTTTTGGAGAGACACAGAGAGAGAACACAGGGGTGAGGAGGGGCAGAGATAGAAAGAGAAAGAATCTTAAGCAGACTCCATGCCCAGTGCAGAGCCCAATGTGGGGCTGGATCTCATGACCCTGAGATCATGACCTGAGGCAAAATCAAGAGTCAGATGGTTAACTGACTGAGCCACCCAGGTGCTCCTCTCCTACTTTTCTATATACAGAGTTGTTTCCCTTATTTCCCTCAGTATAAATTACATTTAGTAGAATTTTGCACTCCTAGAAACTTTAGTCTCCAGTGAAAACTAAGTAGTAACAAATTGTGAACTGTTAGACCAAAACTTTTTAGACAGCAAATTTGTGAATCAGTTAAGCACAAAGCATGTTAGTGTCTTTGCAATAAGTAGTCAAAACCACAAGCCTACGCCCTCAGTACTCAATGCTTTAGCACTTTATCCTATTTTGGAAAAGACCTAGATGTCCAATGAATTTAATCCCACTTACCATCCAGGCAAAACTTTAAAGTTTCAGGTTACCAAAGACTTTGAAAGCTATCTTAACAATTACTTGTGAAAACTTTGGGACAGACAAGATTAACCATCATTTTAGGTCTTATTTTTTTTTAAGATTTTATTTATTTATTTGACACCGAGAGAGACAGCCAGCGAGAGAGGGAACACAAGCAGGGGGAGTGGGAGAGGAAGAAGCGGACTCCCAGCAGAGCAGGGAGCCCGATGTGGAGCTCGATCCCAGGATGCCAGGATCACGCCGGGAGCCACCCAGGCGCCCCAGGTCATCTTCTTGCTGACAAATTGCAACCGAGGTAACAAGAGCTTATTTGACCTTAAGTAAACCTCGGTAGAATAAAAGTTTCACATTTAATGCTGGTAACTCTAAAGACATGTTTATCTTAATTAAACCAACAAACTTAAATTAGTTTAAATACTCAATTATATTCCACCTGGATCCTCTTTTAAAAGTCAGTTTGCTCCCCGTTATCAATTTTTCCCTGAGACACTGGTTGGGAAATCTGGAGTGGGTGGTGTTAAGTCCCCGGAGGGCTCTTCTTTGCTCCTTGACAGCAAGGGGACGAGGAGGAGCCAATGGTGCAGGAGGCACCCAGGATGTCTAGAAGCCAGTTATCCAGGCCACACCCAAGGTGGTGCAGAAAGAGGAGGAGGGGGAGGGGAAGGCAGAAGTGAAGTGCTGCCAGTAGGCTGAGAAAGGGTTCGGGGTTCAGAGCTTATCATCTCCAACACAGTGAGAAAGGGACAGGCGGGGCTAAGTAGGGAGAGATGGATAGGGGGTTCCATGATCAAGCTCACAGAAATCCCAAAAATGTGAAGGTGTAAGGGAACCAGAGATAAGGGAACACTCCAGACCACCCTGCCCTAGGTGTGTGTGTGGGGGGAGGTATTTATGACAGTCTCCTGTAGTCAACAGCAAATAAATAGACCCTAAAAAGAAGTAAGCCATTAAAGAGGTTATACTAGTCCTGCTTACACAAAGGTGCTGTCAGCAGAGAAGTCAAAAAGATTTAAGTTCCCTGGTTAACTTTCTATAAAAGGCCAGCCCTAAAAGCCCTCCGTGGCAAACCTGTCAGGATCCCTCTCACTCCTGAGAGCTTTTTTCTGTATCCTTGCCTAATCCTTCCGTTGCTTTACTCATTCTCCTTTGTCCTCGAGATTCATTCTTTTGACTCCATGAGACAAGAACCCAGCTCTCCTGCTTCAAGAGGAGCAGACGCCATGTTTTCCTGCCAAAAGTGGGGAATAGGCAATCCATATCCGGCTGGAGAAGGCGGGGAATTTCCCTGAAACAGAGTTTTGGCAGCTGTTTGGGAATATTCCTTAAAGTCCCCATCCTGAAGTAGACTAACCACAGTTGGCTCCAGTTACAGCCATTAGCTCAGGAAATGAGTGAGGGAGAAGCCCCCACATCTATTAGGAAGAAGAATGGGGGGGGAGAGAGTGTCAAGAGTTCCCTTCATCTGGGATGGCCTGTGTTTCCTCCAGTAACCTTGGTTACTCAGAGGAGACCTATTTAGATAATTATCATCCAATATGTCAGGGGGGAGTTTACTAGCCAAACACATTCTGCAAGAGGCCCTTAGGTCTGGGTCCTGATTTAGAGCCCTGAAAGTCTGGATGGACCTAGGGTACCTCTATTTGCCCTGTTTGCTGCCGAAGAGATCTGATAGATCCCAATGAAGCCATGCAGTGTTACAGGAGATCAGTCCTTTCCTAAGTTTTGCAATCTGAATTGTTTCCAGTGGGTTAAAAAGGTATCCCCAGGGACAGTCCTTGGGGAGTGAAGCAGGAGCCTACTGAGGCCATGCTCCTGGAAAAGTAGACAAGGTCCATTACCAAAATCCCCCCCCCCAACTCCCAGGGGGCGTCCCACACAGGATATGTCAGAGATCCCGTGTGTCAAAAGTGACTAGAGGCATCCCTCAAGCAAAAAAATTGCTATTGATCACCATCCTGCCTCATCACGAAGGCATTCCTGCCATAAAAGGCCCTGGAAGGATGCTGGTGTCTCCCCTTCCCCTTGGCATCCTATGCTACAGATGGGTACCCGGTAAATGGACTGAAATACTGCACCAAGCCGTCCAATGCCCTGAAAGCTGCATTATCGCTCTGCCATTTTTAACCCATGGAGAATACTAGAAAAGTTTTACAGGGGGAAATTACCCAATTTTGTAATTTAAGTAGTTAGTAGAGGATATTGAGGGGAAAACAGTAAGACAGAAATCCATCACGGTTCAATGCAACATTCCAACGCATGTAGTCTTTACAGCCAGCTTCCCTAGGAAATGGTCCCAGGCTGGGCTTTAATTCAGTCGGGTACTGGTTTCAGCCAGCTCCCACTGGAGGTCTTGAGGCCAGAAGTGGCTAGACGTGAGATGTACAGGGGATCACATTAGACCAATGAGGGGGAAACCTCACACAGGAGTCTTAAGATTGGCAGCTGTCCTGGTGATTTAGGTGGCTTGTCCTGTGCCCAAGACAGACAACTTTGAGTAAGAACAGGAATAAAGAGAGGGCATCAGGTTTCTGGGTCTAACTACCATTCCGGCCAGGGTACTAACTTCCAGCCAAAAGACAGGCTTTCTCCTCCCCATAGCATAGCCGCGGGCTGGAGGAATCAATGCAAGTGTTCCAATGAGACTGTAGTCCTTGAAAAGCCCCTGGAATGAAAGTAAAGGAAGAGAAGAGAAAGTACTCACCAAGTTTGCACCGAAACTCAAGAGTCTAGATGAAAAGATTAAAAACCCCATATTCGGGTGCCATTTGATGTGGTTTTGGAATATAGGTTAGGTGCAGCGGGGTGCACCCTGGAGCCAACGGCCAAGAATTCTTGAGACATCTTTGGTGCAAAAAGATGGTTTTATTAAAGTACAGGGACAGGACCCGTGGGCAGAAAGAGCTGTTGCACCTGGGTTGTGAGGGGCAACTGATTTTATACTTGGGAGTTGGGGGAAGTAAGGAAAAGGGAAGTTTTCAAAAGAACTTTCATATGCTAAAGAGGACCTATAGGATATGGGAGGCCTTGCCATGGTCAAGTTAAGGTTGTTTTCCCCTCTGGCAATGTGTTAAGACAGTTGGGAGCTTCCTGGATGAACGTCATGCAAATCTCACCCAGGAGGTGGGGGCCTGTTGCCTGTCTGGCTAGTGCTTTGTGCTCTGCTAGCCTTCTGCTCCCTCATCATGCAAACAAACAAAAGCTTAAATGCTTCAGAGACATACTGAGATGCTGGAAGACCAATATCATTATAAGTCTAGGTCCTTTATACGTTTGGTTTTTATCTTGTTTTTCTCTCAAAAACTTTTTGAGTCTTTTATATATCTGGTGTTAGAAATTTCATAATAATATGTCTAGATATGAACCTTGTCCATTCGTTGTGTAGGGGGCCCTAGGGTAGACCCTCTCAATCAGGAAATCATGTTCTTTGGTTCTAAGGAAGGTTTTTAAAGTAATCCTTTCATTATTTTTTTCATTTCTGTTTTTTTTCTTTCTGGAGCTTCTATTGTTTGGATATTGGGTCTTCTGGACCAATCCACTAGTTTTATCTACTTCCTAATCTCCATGTAGGTGGACAGCCAGTAAGAGTATTTCTCAGTTTATACAATCAAAAGAAACCACAAATGGATGATCAGGAGACGGAAACCAGCTGAACCAATTAAAAAAAGAAATCAGAACTCTTTATTCAGGAAGATCAGAGCCACTTTTCAGACCCATAATTCATTGGCTGCAAGATAGGGTGGTTCCCAAGGAGGAATGCTGCAGAAATACCCAATCCTTCCTCAAAGAGGTGTGTGGCCATTTATTTGGGTAATTGTGTGCTGGGGGAAGGGGACTATCCAGACATTTTGGGGGCTTTTAGATCCAGGGTCTGAACTGATACTGATCCTCAGGAATTTGAAATAAATCACGGACCGCTATTTGAGTAGACGTATGTGGGGGCCAAGTAATAAGCTGAATCCTGGCTTAGGGCAAGTTTACGATGGACCCACTGAATCCATAGCTCACCCAGTGGTCACCCATAGCTCATTGCCAGTCCCTGAATGGATCATCGGAATGGACACAGGTGGTAGATGCCAAAACCCTTCACTGGTTCTTCAGTCTGTGGGGTAAGAGCTACTGTAATGAAAAAAGCTGAGGACCTCTCTTTCTGAAACCTCAAAACAGTATCATAAAACCCAAAAATATCACACCTCAGGGGGAATGGTAGAGATTAGAACCACCCTTAAGACCAAAAAGACAAAGAAGTGGTGATCTCCAGCCTGTCCTCATTTGATTCACCAGACTGGCTCCTAGAGAAACCAATCAAATCCTGGAGGATGACATTGCACTATCTGAGATGCAACCAAGTAGAGGTCTCAGTTACAACCACTGTGCCAGAAGAGATATTTTGGATAGAGCAAATTATACTTTCAGAGACATGCTATATGGACATTAATCTGATGAATTCATCCTTTCTCAGAAGTACTTTTCACATAGAGAGTATAGCAGCTTACATTTACACTTTTGTCCCAGGACCATGTCAATTCTCTCAACCTCTGTCATAATATAATCTGCAGTCTGAACCATCTGGGACTTTCTACAGAACATCGCATTGGTTTACTCCATCAATGATATCGTTTTAATCAGACCAGAGGAGTAAGAAGTGGCAAGTGCATTGGAGACCTCACCTTCCAGAGGTGGGAGTCTTACAGAATCCTACAAAGATTCCCTGCCAAGTCAGTAAAGGTTTTAGGGGTATGGTAATTTGGAGCGTGCCACGACAATACTTCCAGAATGAAGGGCAAATTATTGCATCTTGACCCTCGCACCACTAAAAGGAAGCACAATACCTGGTAGTCCATACTTCTCTGGTTTATTTACCAAGGGATAGAGAAAGCTGCCAACTTTGAGTGAGACCCAGAATAGGAAACAGCTCTGCAGCAGGCCCACAATGCAATGCCCTGCCACATGGCCCATGTGATCTGGCACATCCTTTGGCACTAGAGTTAGCTGTAATGCTATGCGGTGTTTACCTCAATCCCCAGTAGGAGAAATACAATTTATAACACTTGTGTTCTGAAGCAAGGCCATGCCATCTGTAGCAGAGAATTACATGCCATTCAAAAACCAACTCCTACAAGCCAGTTGGCTACATAGACGTAAAACTCCTGATGGTGAGATATCAAAATATGGTGGGGCCAGAGATGCCCATCATGACCTAGATTCTGAAAGGCCCATTTAATCATATGCAGGCTCAGCATGATCCATCAGAATATGGAAGTGATGCAGCCTGGGATTGAGTACAAGTCAGGGATAGAGAATACAAAGGAGCTGGGTGAAGTGGTGGCCCAGCCCCCAGGTTGACCTCCACAGGTGCACTAATGCCTCTCGCTCAGCTCACAGCTGATGACGTGTTCAGGGAAAAGCTGTTAATTAGGACTGGTCAACAGAGGAAGGAAAAGGCCACTCTTGGTTCACCAGTGGTTTAGTTCAATTATGTGGTGAAAGCTGAAAATAGACAGTAATTAGTTAAGATAAGGTCATACTGGAGTCCTTATAAAATAAAGGGGAAATTTGGATACAGAAATGACTTGTGAAGAACACCATGTGAAAGTGAAGGGAAAGATCAAGGTGACACTTCTACAAGCCAAGGAACTCCAAACATGGCCAGCAAACCACCAGATCCTAGGTGAGAGCCTAGAACAGAATCTCTCTCACAGCCCTAGCAGACTAACACATCACATAATATCACATTAGATCAATGACCAAATTTGTAGCAAAAGAGTTACAGCAGAGGTGATAAGGACATGGAATTTCCTGGTTTCATCAAATACAGCACCACCCAGAAGCTGCCAGCCTGACAGATCAATAACATAGTCTCTCAAAGATTGGAGACCTCTTGGTCTCCTCTTGGAGATGCTGCCTTGCAAAGATGAGTCACCATCCACCAGGGTATAGTATACATCCTGAATCAATGACCACTATGTGTGTGGTCCCAGTAGGCAGAGTGTATGGGTCTGGAAATCAAGAGGTGGAAGTAGGGGTGACCCTGTTTACCATCACTCACATTAAATCAGGTGCCATTTTCAAGGTGTCCCATCAACCACAACACAAGGCTCCATAGGTCTCGCCATGCTCGGTGGGGGCTGCTCCCATTAAGGAACACAGCAAGAACCCCATGACCAGCAATGGCTGGCTGTTTCACAGATTTTTTGCCAAGAGAACAGCAGGCAAGAAAGTGTCACTCTCCTGATCATTGGAAAAGAATAGGACTCCTGTTACACAGTGGGGGCGGGAAGAATATATTTAGCACCCAATGATCCATCGGGGCCTCTTTTGGTACTTTTCTGTCCACTTTTGACAGCGGGTGGACAAATGCAGATGCCACAGACTGAGAAAGACCTTGTGACCAAGGACCCACACCCAGCTCAAGGATGAAGGTCTGGATAACTCCATCAGGTAAGCCATCTGAATAGCAGAGGTGCCTGGGTAAGGGGAATGGAGAGTGGGTAGTAAAGGGAGATGGTGAATATCTAGTTGCCACCCCAAGACAGATGCAGTGATGGAGCTCAGTTTGCCTGCCGAATGTTTTATACCAAGCAAGTGGATTGAAGTGGTGTAAAATAATGACCATAGTAGAGGCTGTGGTCCTCCGCCAGATCCCTGCCTTTGGGACCAGGACACTCATTACCCCAGCTTTCAGGAGCATTGCCAGCTAAAGACTTGTAGCTGAAATCCCCCAAGGACTCACCTCCAGCCGCCTCACCTGAGCTTGCTGCAGCGAATCAGTCTAATTTGTTTCGTGAATCTTATCTCTCTTATCTCTCTTACCTTCTCTTATCTCTCTGAGGCATAAATCATAGCTTTATTTTTGAAATATATTTTGGGTTGTTTTCTTATCCTTGAATAATCTCTGTTTTCTTTGACTCCCCACTTTTTTAAATCTTTTTTTTTTTTGCCTTCATATTTGGAGATATTTCAAATATTTGATATCCCTCGGCAGTCTGTCCAAATTAGCTGTCTAACACCGAAGAGCTGACTAGAAGTTCTGTAGGGATTTTGTATCTGATGGATTCACTCTGGATCTACTTCAGCTAGTCATTCCATTGGATGAAACATCCCCCGCCGTCACCCTTTAAAGGAGATATTTATTGTTTCTTCTCCTGAGCTCATAAGTGTTCCCAAAGAGGATCCATCCACTTTCCTGTGTATTTGAGGAGTGGGTGGGTAAGATCGAAGGCTGGCATGGCTCCTAGGTTTCGTGGTGGGGTAGGAAGTCCAAAGAGTTCGTATGTAGACCTGAACTATCTTTCTGATTGCCGGGTGGCACTCCCACCCTTCACATCACCCAAGTCCCTGAGTCCAGAGTCCTTCTAAGTCTTCAGAGAATAAACCTCCATTCTTCTCCCTGGAGCCAGTTAAGAGTGGTCACCAGGCTACAGAAGAGTGGAGGAAAGAACCTTGCTGTAAAGGCTTTCAGCCAGTCCTCCTTCCGCAGCCCCAGCACCCACCTTCAGAGCCACAGTTGGCCACAGTTTTTGAACTTTCTGAAATTGTGCCACATGAATTGCTTTGCATCTCAGTTTTCCCTTGTCTAATTTCTATTCCAGATCTCTCTACCCTGGTAAGTTAGTGTTCTATCACTAGTCAATCAGTCTTTCGGCTTCTGCCCATTCCCTTTACCCTTGTGTACTGATGCCTTTTTTCTCCCTTTCACTGTCACTCGGTAAGGTTTCAAAGAAGCTCAGAGGGAAATGCACGTGTTCAATCCACTATGTTTAATTGGAAGACATTAACCTATTCTACAGATGGAGAAACTGAGGCCCAGGGAAAGATAATGGCTTGCCCCAGGTTCTACAGCATAACCAGGCTAGAAATAAAGTGTCTAGTGCCCAAGGCCAATGTTCTTTGTGAAGGAACTGAGAAGGTGTGAAAACAGGAGGAATACAGAGAGTCAGGGGGGTGGTTTGGGGGAAAGGTACCGATCAAAGGAGCACGATGGTGAGAGTGGCCTAAGAGGAAAAGAGAAGATAGCGCCAGAGAAAAAGAGATACTTTTATCCTTAGGTTTTCTGCTGACATTTCACTGTTTTCAAATTCCTTCAAGACCTTTCTTGTCTGTAGGTACCACTCTCTGTGTTTACCACTATGCTATCTCAAGTCAGACTCCTCATGTTTTCTGTTCTCTTCTCTATTCTTTCCTAGAAATATACAATATTTTAAACATGTGATTCCACTCAAATTGCCCATCTCCTCAAATGCTAGCAATGACTCCTCATTGCCTATGGGGTAAAACCCAAATTCTCTAGTTATCTCAGTAATTTAAGCTCTTGGACTGGTTGGGGAGAAGGGCTGATTAGAAGAGAGGGGATAATTTGACAACAGAAGGGACAGTAAGTGTAGGCGACAGGGAGAAGAAATTAAAGATGGCTCTAAGGTGATCAGCTTGGTTGATTGAGTCAAATTAGGACTGGGAAGTCAGAGATGCTGATGAGCTTCGTTTAAAATATGGTGACTGTGGTTTGAGAGGCATGTAGAAATGCCTGACAGACATGGAGATAGGGAGTGAACAATGCAGCCGTGCACCACACTGTTTCAGGATTGGCAAGCTCTTGCATGCTTCCTCATCCAGTGCTGGAAGAAGTGAAAGGATAGCTCAGCTCCAGGGGTCACCAAATGGAAAGGAGTCTCCTCTGGATGAGGGCATTTAGGTAGATTTAAGTAGGGGAGAAAGAAGAATAAGAGGGGATCGCCCTATCACTATTTCTTTTTTTTTAAATGATTTTTTATTATATTATGTTAGTCACCATACAGTACATCCCCGGATTCCGATGTAAAGTTCGATGCTTCGTTAGTTGCGTATAACACCCAGTGCACCATGCAATACGTGCCCTCCTTACTACCCATCACCAGTCTATCCCATTCCCCCACCCCCCTCCCCTCTGAGGCCCTCAGTTTGTTTCTCATAGTCCATAGTCTCTCATGTTTCATTCCCCCTTCTGATTACCCCCCCCTTTCTTTATCCCTTTCTTCCCCTACCGATCATCCTAGTTCTTATGTTCCATAGATGAGAGAAATCATATGATAATTGTCTTTCTCTGCTTGACTTATTTCACTTAGCATTATCTCCTCCAGTGCCGTACATTTCTCAATCTCATACAAGCCCTATCACTCTTTCTAATCTCTCTTTTTTGGTTAAAACTGAAGCATACCTAAAACATAATTGCCTGATCCTTGGGCTGATATTGATAGCTGTACTACTTTCCTATTTTAGTTGTAACAAGTTACCACAAATTTGGTGCCTTAAAACAACACAAATTTCTTATCTTACAGTTCTGGAGGTCCAAAGTCTAAAATCAGTCTCACTGAGCTGAGGTCGTGTGTCAGCAGAGCTGGTCCCTCTTGGAGACTCTGGGGAAAAATCTATTTCTTTGTCTTTATGAGCTTCTAAGAGGAGTCTGTGTTCCTTGGTTCATGGCCACTTCCTCCATCTTCCAAGCCCATCATTCCAAGTTCTGCTGTCATCATTAAATTTCCTTTTTCCCACTTTGACACTCTTGCCTCTCTCCTATGAAGACCATTGTGATTACATCGGGTCCATCCTGATAATGCAGGATAACCTCCTCATCTCAAGATCCTTAAATTAATCAGATTTGCAAAGTCCTTTTTCCATGTAAAGTAACATATGCACAGGTTCTGAGAAATAGGGAATGGATATCTTTGGGGGGGGCATCATTCTGCCTACCACAATAACTCTCTGATAACATGACCCTCAGTTCTTGTGAGGATATGTCAAGATACAGATAGAGAGAAATGAATGAGTGGATGAATGAATGAAGAGCTTTTAGTGACTCAACAAATATTTATTATTGGTCCATTATCTGCCAGGTTATGTTTTAGACTATCTGCTAAGGAGACCTAGGACACTACTGTTTATTCTTACAAACTTGACCGTGCTTGATCTCAAAGCCTACTCTGTGTCACAATAAAATGGCAACCAGTTCATTGATTACCACGGAATTAATACAGAAGAAAAGAAGACAAACTTATTTCCCTCTTTCTGCTTCTGAGTATTTGCCTACAAAGACAAAGAACAGAACAATACAGATCCAGAAGTAGAAAAATGCATCCGGGTCAAAGAATACATCTCGTTGCATTGAATGAGGGCATATGCGACGGGTGTTTGGAACAGAGTATCTAGGCGAACGTCGCCAGGTAGCTTCAGTTCTACTGAGGATCACAAACCCCCCAGCCGTCCTCCGTGTGAGCTGTAGGTGTGACCCTAGTGTAGAGGGGGCTGTTCTTCCACTAGTCTGAGTGTATGACATGGTCCATGTGGCTTGTGAGCATGACTGCTGTGTAGACTGTTGGCGGGCCATCCTTAAAACCTCAGAGTATGTCCTCCAGGGGGTCTGTGATGCTGTCTCCTGTGCAGATTGTAAATTTCCCTGTGTGGCCTGCCTGTCTGCCATTGGGGTGGGCTGGATACTAGTCTCCCCTTTGGGCTGAGTGTCTGCCCCAGGCGCTTGGGTCTCAGCAGTGGTAGGGCTGGGCCCTGACTCCTGAAAGACATAGTTAGACCCACACTCCTGGTTTTGACCGGACACATCACCAACGTGGCATGAGGAACTGCTAATATCCATATAGGAGGGTAGGGTTATTGATGGCTCTGTCATGTTGTTTCGTGACCTCCATGAGCAGCAGCCCAGAGTGCATGCTTCACAGTTGCTTGTGTCATGGGACCCATCCAAAGGCACCTCCCGGATGACTGGTAGCTCTGGAAACTTCCTAAAGCCGTTCCCGTAGAATTTCTCCAGAATACGCCGCACCACGTTTTTCAGAATTCGCATGGCACTCTCTGGGGAGAACTCAGGATTCTCAAATCGAGACCAGGAACACTTCTGGCACCTCTGAGCAAAAAGCCGCATAATCACCTGGCCCTGGGACTTCTTGGGCTCCAGGTGCATGTGACATAGGATATGCACTTGAGCGGAAGCCCAATTTCGCCGGCATGAGGAACACTGGAACCTGCAGACAGAAGGAAGAAGGCTGTTGTGCCTTCAGGTGATCGTCGACCTGAGGAGGTGGGCCTGGTCTCGGTCTCTAAGATCTCTTCCAATTCAAGAAGGTGCATATGATATTAACAAATTGCCAAATAAGAATGAGAGGGAGTGTGATTTTAAATAAAGCCTTTTCCCGTGATCCACTGAGGTTTGACCCTGCATGGTTCCGGGTTTGCCTTTTTGCTAATAAAACATCTCTGGATGTCTCAGAGGGAAAAGTAGTCCTGCCATCTCCCAGCGAATTTGGTCCTCCTCATGACCGCAGAAAACATAAGAAATAACTACTTTGAGGCAGGCACTGTCATAGGGGCTGCAATGTGAACCCACTTCATCTTTAAATCTCCCCTCTGAGGGAGGCATTATTGAGCCCAGTGTCCAGATAAGGAAACTGAGTCATAAAGGGATACACAACTTGTTTTTAAATATCTATGTTTAAAACCATTATCTTATGGGAATGTAGAAGAAGGAACACTTACTCTGCCTAGGAAGACCAGGGAATGCTTTAAGGAGGAGGGGGCCCTTGAGTTGGTCCTTGAAGGATGAGTACCTGCCAAACAGGCAGATTATCATGATAAAGGAATAGAAGTCTGAAAAAGCACGGGCATGGCTCATAATCCATAAGGATGGAACAGAGGACAGATGGAGTCAGGGTGGGGCAGACAGGGAAGCAGGACAACAGGTGAGGTGGTAAGTAGAGCGCGAAGGTCCCCATGTGCCACATAAAAGGAGATCTGGTGCCTAGGTCGACATTTCTCACCCCCCCCCCCACCCTGCCCCCAACCTGGGCAAGGAAGCTGCTCCCTGCAGGATGCAGGCTCTCTGGGGGGGAAAGTAGGGGGGTGGCCAATAGAGGAGGGGCATTACTTAGGGACTCCAGGAACTGGGTTTTAGATGTCTTTCTTGCTGCACCATTCCCTGTATTATCCCCAGGCCTTCAGCAAAGTCATGTTCAAAATGATTGTATGGCCTCCATCCATTCTTGGGGCTTTAGGGAAGGCCCTCATCCCTGGCTAGTGCTCAGGCCAGTAGGGCTGCCCCAGCCTGGAGAAGTCAGGACTGAGGGCGGAAATAGCAGAAGTCTCTAGATAGAGGCAGTCTGGAACAGGAGGTGGTGAGAGAAGGGGAGGGCAGATGTATGGAATATGGAAGCAGTCCTTGAGAACTTCCAGAAATGTTTAGGGAGGAAACCTAGCAAAAGAAGAAACTTCTTCTTTTTGTGGTATGGCTAAGCAAAAATGGAGAGAGCTCTGTGGCCACAAAAGGATGGGGATCCCGGGGACACTGATTCCTTTAACAAGCTCTCAAAGGAATCAGTCGGTCGCTGCTAAGCTGATCCCCTTTTTGCCTGAGAAGTTCCGCTGAGAGGCCAGCTCTCACTCACCTGCCAAATCCTTTTTGCTGGTACTGCTTCCAGCCTTCGGCGAGGCAGTCCGGGTCCAGTTTCTCATTGAGCTTCAGGGTCCATCTGGCCCGGGGTTTCTCCTGCTGCATCAGCTCTTGAAATGTCTGCTCCCAGGTCCGGACATCTAAAACCGTTTTCTTCCCCTGAAGCTGGGAAGCCATGCTTAGTGAGTAACTCAGCCTTGCTCAGCAACCTAGAAGGTGGTGGGGGGGAGGAAAAAAAGCAAAAAACACCTCAGTTTCGGTTTCTCGGTCTGGAATGCGTCAGCTATCTTCTTCACTTTCGTTTCAGACTGTTTGCGTGCACAGAACAGGTCTTTGTTTCGAAGACAGAGGGCAGCAGAGTTTTGCCAGTTTGTGAACAGGCCTCTCAGAGAGAGATCTGAGTAGAGAGCTCTGTTCTAGATTCTGGAGGCACTGATAAGTGACTTGGGTATTTTATTTTTCTCTTATTTGTACACCAGGCAAAGCACTATGCTCGGCGCTGGGGTAAATGCCACTAAGAAGCCGTTTCCTCCCCGCATCCCACCCCCCCACTGATGCTCACACTCTCATGTAGACACAGGAAGGTAGCTGGGGGAGCCTGTGTCCCATGCTGCTCTCGTGTGCCCACTGCCCCCTTACCACATCCCCTGGGGGGGGATTATTCCTGGTCTTCTACAGGGATAGCACAGAGAGGTGTATTACCTTGCCCAAAGCCACACAGCCATTGAGCAGTGTAGGTGGACGAGACTCGAACCCAGGCCTATGGGGGCTCCAAAACGGGTGATGTGTCTACCCACCTCCATCTCTGAGAAGACACTGAGGATGGTATTTCAGGGCCTAGCCTGACACCCTGGAGCCAGGGTGGGAGGAAACCTGACCCAGTGATTTGGTCTAGTGAGATCTCCTGGGTCTTGGAGCAGGACACCACGCTAAATGAAAGGATTATTTAACTCTGCTATTGGCATGCAAATTATCTTCGGGGTATAGGCAAGCAGGTGTGGGAGCTGTCTTTTGGGGCCAGGATAGAGAGAATTCCCACTCAGGGGATGAGGGACTGGAGCTAGATGCCCTGTAAGTCACTTCTAACTTAGAGTCTGAGATTCTAGAAAGTGAGCGCTATCCCTCTGGACTTTAAAACTCAAATGGGGGAGATAGGACAAGCAGGACCTATGTCCTTGGAAGCCCCACTAGGGTTACCACATCCCAGACAGGATCAGCCTAAGTCTTCTCAGACTTTCTAGACTTTCACATGCTCCTCTTCTTCCCTCCCTCCCAGGATGTTCTACTTTATACAAATGCTCTGTTTTTATAACTTTACACTTCCAGGGCACCTATGTCTGCACAGACAATGTAGGAAACTCTTGTGTACTTAGATAATTATGGGAACTTGGAATTAAACCTATAGGATATGTGAGAAGGCTGGAAAGCCCTTAGGAATCAACTTTTTCTCTTTATGGCAGTTGTCCACTTGATAATTTATTTCCGTAGTTGCTCTAGCTTAGGGGCGGAAGGGGCTGGAGGGATTTGGTTTGGTTAAAGGAGAGAAACAAGAAACAAGAAATGTAGTCCCAGGGCGCCTGAGTGGCTCAGTCAGTTAAGCATTCGACTCTTGATCTCAGCTCAGGTCTTGATCTCGGGGTTATGAGTTCAAGCTCCACATTGGGCTCCATGCTGGGCATGAAGCCTACTTTATTTTTATTTTTTTTAATTATTATTATTATTATTATTAATTATTTTTATTTATTTTATTTCTAATGTTTTTTTATTACATTATGTTAGTCACCATACAGTACATCCCTGGTTTCTGAAGCAAGTTTCGATGATTCATTAGTTGCGTATAACACCCAGTGCACCATGCAATACGTGCCCTCCTTAACACCGATCACCGGCCTATCCCATTCCCCCACCCCCCTTCCCTCTGAAGCCCTCAGTTTGTTTCTCAGAGTCCATAGTCTCCCATGATGAAGCCTATGTTAAAAAAAAAAAAAGAAAGGAAGAAAGGAAACTAAATGTAATCTCCCAAACGTAGCAATAACTTTACTTATATTTCAAACACCTCTTCAAGTAGCAGAAACTCTAGGCAGATGCAGAACAGGTACAGAAGATTTTTAAGGTGGCTGCTCTGGGGAACAATGAGGATCGATGACCCCTAACCTAAGCCCATTTGCCCGCACTGGGAATTCAGAATAAGGAGAAACGCATACTAGGATTGGAGTGTCTGCTGTGTTGGGATGCCAGACATATCTTCACCTCTCGGACCCGAGGATGACCTGTCTTCTCTGAGGCCGCACTAAATCCCATGAAAGCGTGGGCTTGTCTAAAGAAGGAATGGGTTGCTAGTGGTAGAAGAACAGGCAGAATGCAGAGGAAGCAAGCTGGGGGAGTCCGAGTGGGGTCTTCATGCTGCTTTTCTAAGGGCTGTGCTCTCTGGGCTGGGGCTGCTGGGCATATCTTGGGAAGGACTACTGCTCCACTTAGGATTACTTCTCAGCAAAAGATCAGCCCGGGGCGCCTGGGTGGTTCAGTCAGTTAAGCGTCTGCCTTCAGCGCAGGTCATGATCCCAGGACCCCGGGATCGAGTCCCACATGGGGGGGGGGGTGGTCCCTGCTCAGTGGGGAGTCTGCTTCTCCCTCTGCCCCTCTTCCCACTCATTCTCTCAGCAGCTCTCTTTCTCTCTCTCAAATAAATGAATCTTAAAAAGAATAAATAAATAAGATCAGCCTGGTGGGGAGAGAAGGAGTTAAGATCACGTTGTCCCTGCACGCAATGGAAGGGGCACGTTCTCCTCACCACCGCCCCTACACTGCACGTTATGGATACTCTCAACTACTTACAACAGAAAGCAGAATTAGATAGTTGTCTTTACAAGAGCGAATAAGACGTCTATTAAATACCTATAATCTGCTCGCCCTTATTCGCAGGCTAGCAAGAAAGATCTGTGAAGAAGCTTCTACCGTCACCTTCCCGGTCCCACTTTTCTCAGCTTATCCCTTTAGCTCAGAGCATGAGCAGAGCTGGCCTGCCCGGACTGGGTCCTAGTCCCACCACTCTCTACCTTGCTGGCCTGGGGAAGAGTTTCACTGGTCCGTACCTCGTTTTCTCCATCTAAAGTGTGGTGAAAATAATACCACCTTACCTCCCAGGGCTGCTCTGAGAATTGAATGAGTTTAAAGATGGTTATCAGCACTTGGCAAGCACACAGAAGTGTTTGCTACTTGTTGTCGTTGCATTGCACGTTTCTTCGTTAAGTTTTCATAAGGCCTTTCTTAAACATGTTGGGAATACAACAAAATAGAAGTATATATAGATAGTAGTACAGGGCAAAAAAAAAATCTACAAATAAGTGTGCATATCAGGCGTCAGAGAGCACAATAGTCACTTAAGAATTCAGACCGGGCACAGACATACATTCCTGTCACTGTACATTCTTAGACATAGAGATACATTCCTAGATATTCCAGATAAACACTCATTCTTATCCTTCTACTGTTACATAACGCCCAGCCCTGCTCTGTGCACCTCCCTGGGTGAGGCCAGTGCTCCCCCCAGGACTCACATCCAGCCCCCATCTCAAGAGCCAGCTACCTGTAAAAAGTGGGCTCAGAAGCAGAGGAATAGGAAGCCCAGAACCGCTGCTGCTCGGGTCCAGGGCTAGGTCCCCTGAGAACTCCATTCTGGAAAGCAAGGTTCACGCCAAAAGGACAAAGAGTAAATAAATAAACCAGACAAACTGGGTACAGTCAAAAGAACTGGAACAAAAACTCACAAGTTTTTAAGGGGGCAGCTTGTTTCACAATTTCTGTGAAAACCCCACGCAGTCCATGTGGGATGTTGGGGCTTGACCTGATAGGAACCATTTGGGTATTTGGGGTAGAAAGATCTTCAGTGAGCACGAAGAAGGCTGAGCCCCAGGCAGGAGGGTGACCAACCCTAGGCCACCCAGAAGCTCCTACAAATGGAGCGCTGGAAACTATTTCCTCTCTTCCAATAAAGGCAGCCTTAAAACCAAGGTCCTAACTATGCAGGCTCTGTTCCAAGGCTGGGGTGAAGATGTGTTAAAGCAGGGTCTCCACGCCCCTCACCCCTCTGTCCCCCACTGCAGATCAGTGCCAGGAAACCAGCAGGCCAAAGCCATGCCGTTCACTGGCTTTTCTTCTCTCCCTGACTCACTTTACCCAATTGTTCCCGCCCCCAGGGATCACCTGTCACATTAACCACCCGCACCAAGTTCTGGTCTCAGGCTGTGCTTTCTGAACCCCAACCAACACAAAGAGCAACTTGATTAATTTTTCTTCGCTTCCTTTTACTGTGTGCAAAGGCGTTTTCTGATCTGACACATGAGCCGGGAAGTCATCATTGCCATCCTCCCAAGAAAAAAATTCAACAAACTGAAAACTAACAACTCTTCTTGGATCCATTAGAGAAATGGGGTCACAGGGCAAACTGCTGCCCTGTAAACTGGAGAGACAGGTGGATGGACACAGAGAATCACAGCTTACCAGCGCCAAAGCCCAGGAACAGAAGCCACCGCTGCTGGAACCATAAGGGCAAAATACTTGAAACTGTCATTGGCGAGTTGCTGGAAACTCAAAGACGAGCTGAAGAACTGAAAACCCAGGAGACCCAGTCTTCAGGGAGAGTCCCATACTTTCATGAACTCTACTTCCAGGAACCCCACCAGGGTCTCACTGTATAAGGTGGAGAAAATTCTTTTACTTCCAGCAGGGGGAGAAGAAAAATGACTATTTTTTAAAGATACCCAGAACTCTGTTCTTAACAAGATCTTCCCCAAGTTAAACTATTTCCCCAGAGCATAACATACTTGGATTTCAGCCTAACTGACCTGGGGGGATGGGAAATACCCAATGCCAACCTCCACTGGCCTCCACCGTGCACGTGGGAACGACCCCACTCCTTCCCATGTGTGACCTCCGTTCTTCCTGGTATAAGGACAAGAGCTACCAAGCTTGCAGTGTCGAAAGAAGAGGGCCGGGCATAAGGTCAACATGACAAAGCTACCCCTGTGCCGTTCTCTGGGAGAGGAGCCAGGTCCCACACATGGCAGACACATCCTCTTCTCAGCGCATAGTATCTGGGGGACAAATAAAGAATTCAGTCAGCCACCAATATTTCCAAACATACACTAGAATCATTTGCCCACCAAGCCGTGGAAGAGATTTTAAAGGTCCTCTAAGCTCCATTCTTTCCTGGTTCACTTTGTAATGATTAACATTTGAATTACAAGTAAAAATTTAGATATAATTCTTGGAGTGACTCAGGAGGGAAAGCTTGGGCTTCAACTTAGAAGACAAGGGTATACATTCCCTCACCAAGACTTACTAAGTTACTGAAGCTCTTTGAACCTCAGTGTCCTCATCTGTGAAATGGGAATAATATGCAGCCCACTATATTTATTGAGGTATGCACTAATATGATATAAATATGAACCATAACTACAAAATATCACATAGTATTATTTCAAAGATGAAGACTGTAATAGAGGCTTGAAATATTTGCATTTGAATGAACTAGAGCATTTGAACTCAATTATTCAAGAGTAAAGAAAAGACAAGGACCCACTTATGGAAAGAAGAGAGACATTTAGACCAAGAACTTAGAAAGTGTCTGTGTCTGTGTGTTGGGGAGAAGAAAAGCAGAAGATTAAAATGAATAATTAAATTTTAGAGCATTTTATCTGCTACAATGTATCTTTATCCCCAGAACTATGTTGTCCCTCTGATAACCCAATGGCTTAGGACTCTTAATAAGAAATGTTTCAGGATGGATACACTTACTGGAGCTTTAGAAAATACAGAGGTCCAGGCCCACCTCTGTAAATTCTGAATCTGTAGGTCTAGTGGTGGAGAAGGCATGCATTTTTTTTTAAAAGTTCCAAGAATGATACTGAAATACGCTCTTGCATAAAAATCACCATACATTCAAAATCTGAGGCTCAGGCAGTCTGAGCCACTTGCCAAGAGCTCACAATCTGAGTGTCAGCAGCAGCAGGTGAAGCCAGGTGCCTTAAGTCCCACTTGCGTTTCCTTCCACTGTGTGATTCGGGAAGGCGAGGTCAGCCTTGATTAGTCTAGTCGTTATGGCTGAGTTGCCCTGGCACCAGAAAGCAGCTTGCTTTCTGATGGATGGAGTCCAGGAGACGGCCACAGTCCTAACGTGAGAATTGAATCAAAGATGGGGCACCTTGAAGTCCAGGGAAGACGGCTATGAGCAATGGGGACAGGTCAGCCAGGGCCGTCTCAGTGTGAAGCTGCAGGGACGGTCGCTGCCCAGCCTGCCAGCGGTCACATCCACAGGAACCTGGCTTTTTACCCCTGCAGCCTGAGGCTGGCCCTGAGAGTGCAGTTCGAGCCTCAGGGAGATCCAGGAGGCCCTCCTGGCATCACTGAAGATTTTAAACCTGTGCAGAGTGCACTCAAGACCCCCGGGCAGCAGCAGAAGACAAGCAGGCTCGAAGCCTCAGGCCCCCAGGGGTGGTTTGCTGAGTGTATGGAAGGATTCCTGATCTTGACGTCTAGGTTGATGTTTTGCAATATTCTTCCCCCAAGGACAGTTGAGGAGATGGGCACTGGGGCAGTCTCAGAATCTGACCTAGAGTCTTCCATGGTGATGGATTTTTCCCAGTTCCTTCCCAGATCATTTTCACAGCCTGTTTCGTGCACCTCTCTGCAGGGCACTCTTCATTCTCAGCCATGATATTGAGGATTGGGTTTTCCATTGTTGTTGGAGGAAAAGAGATCAATGCTGTCTCTCTCCCTGCCAACTCTTCAGAGGTTTTTGTTTTGTTTTGTTTTGTTTTTTCCATTTCATTTTTCCAAATCCAGATTCCTGATAAGCTGTTTCAGCGAGGAGGGGCTTAGCTGGCCCTGTGAGCACCTTTAATTATTGAGTATCGGTAGCATGTGTCAGCTCTGCAGAGAGCTCGGGGAGAGCCACTGCTTCCCAACACACCCTGCTGTGCCCCAGCGCTGCTGGGAAGGGGGCTGGGAGGTGGCAGGTGACAAATGTGGCTGGAGGCATCAGCGCCGCCTCACTGCTTTCTCTCCCTGCCTGCCCCTTCCAGCCCCACGATTTATAATGCTCTGCCATGTCCAATTTTGGTCGCAGCCTGATGAATGTCATGAGGCCGTAAACACTCCGAGGCTTTACTTTTTGTGTGTTTTCTCCCACTTTGTATTTGTTATAATCCATGTCACCCAATAACAGATTAATTTTTGGATCCACTTTTTGTTCCTGTTAAGCTCCCGCGAGTTGCGAAATGAATATTCAGAGCACTAATATGTGGAACTGAACTGAAAAATTATTCTGGCACAGATATTTAAGGAGAAGAAAACGAGATCGTGTCCCGCAGGGAATTGGATACACAAAAAGGATCGGATTTGGACAAGAGGAACTAGATTTGAATCCACAGCCGATTGTCATGATCTGGACAAGGGGCTGCACCCTCCTGCCTCAGCTTCCTTTCTGCATCATAAAGCAGTGGCTTAGATGGTGTCAGGTTCAATCCCAGTTCTAGCATTCTGTGGGGGCATTGGGGCTCTGGATCTACGTTAGGGGATGCCTGTTAATGTGGTCCACAGCATCGGGTTATCCCAAGTGGGTAGTAGAGTAGTGAACTTGAGGACAGTCTTCCAAAGGTCGAAAGCCTACTTTCTGGTAGAACTTACTTTTCCCTCAGAGAAAACTGGTGAGTAGGTAAACCCGAGGATGAGGTCTAGGTGCACCTGCTGGAAGAGGAGGACAGCGTGCAGAGGTCAGTGCCTGAGAAGAGGGAAGAGTGGTGGGGTAAAGGGGGGACTATGTGTCCTGAGAAAAGGAAGATGCACTAGACGGAGGGCTCCTGGCATTACCAAAGACCTTTTTTGTGTGCAAAAGGATGCAAACTTATCCCTGATAACTCCAACGGCTGAACTGTAGGCGAGGGGTGAACTACAAGGAGAGTTTTAATCCCACGTAAGGGACAGCAGAACAAGACCGTCATTCCAGGCTGGACAGAGGTGGGTAGCCCCTCTCTCTAGTAGCATCCCAGGAATTTGGAGTAGCACGCAGAGGGCCAGATTAAGAATTAAAGACTGGGACTGAAACCTAAGCTCTTCCAGGAATGGACAGGGCGACCCCGGGGAGAGGATACTGAACAGTTCTACAACGAAGGTCAGCTGGAGGAGATGACCTTCAGGCCTCTTCCCAGATTTCTAAAAAACTCCAGAGGTATCTCCCCCTTCCCTGAAATTGAAAATAAAATACAGGAGAAATTGGCATGGCCCTGCTTGGCTTGGTGCAAGTCAAAGCATCGGTATAAGTGGGCCAAGTGGGTGTTTACAAAAAGACTATCATAGAGTCTAGGCTACCACATTTTCCATAGCTCTAACCCTCAAGTCAATGAGCACACAATGGTCCGTATTCATCTGTGGACTTCAGAGATGTTTCCATTCATCTGTACATGATTTCCTTAAGTGTGACTGCTGGATAGATATGAGTGTAGCAAGTATTAGCGTGTCTAGATTTATGGATAAAATGCAAATGAGAACTGAAAGCAAAACATTACTTAGGATCTGTGCTTGCTTTGAGAGGTGTGCTATGCTTCTAGTCTGCTGAGACAAGTCAGCTTTGATGAAGAAAATCCGTTTTATACTCCTAACTCTATTCATTTTCAATGACTTTCACCTCCACTGTGTTTAGTTACCCCACCCCGCAGCCTCATCCTTGACCTTGTCATGTTCTAGGTTATCCATCTGTCTAACCACAACCAGCTCTCTCCTTCAGCTGCTCCCACCAAAGCTATTGCTAGATCTTGCCAGCCCCTGACCTCCCTACTCTCTCTGTCCATCAGGACCCTGCCGCCTTTACCTCCGTCTCTCTCCAGTTTAGGTAATGTGGTCTTACACTGACACTTGTCCCATCTGACTGCGAAAAATCTCAACCACGGATGAATCTACTTCCCACTTCGGTCGAATACATAAGTAACCTGCTGAATGCTGCTGGGAAAACACACACACACTGATGCCATTGCGTTTTATGTCCCCGTCTCAATAGAGCCTTCTGCCTCATCCATAAATCTCTCTGCTTCCTTCTCTTCCACTCTATTATAGCTATTTCGAACTGTGCACTCTCCCCCAAATCCCAACCCTGCCATTTTACCAGCTCACTCTGGGGAGATGGCCTTACCTCATTCCAGGGAAAGCCAAAAGCTTCAGATTGGGGAACTCCTCAATGTTCTGTCACCAACCCTACAAACTCCTTTGTCTGTACCTATCTCTTTCCCCCTAAGTCGAGCGATGACTTCAGTCCTTCCCAATAACCTTGACATTTTCATTCCCCTATTTTATATTTCTGATAATCTTTGTCTACTGATGCTTCCACTCAGCATTTAAATATGTTGACCCCACATCCCCTTCTAAGCCATCACTGACCTCCTCCCTCCCTGTTGCCTCCACATTTCTCAAATGAGTCCTCTTACACTCTTGGCCTCCACTTTCTTACCTCCCACTTCCTCTGACTTCTATCCCCACTACATCTGACTTTTGTCTCCAACACCCCACCAAACCTGGTCTTACCATCATCTCCCTTAACCTCCTTGCTGCTGAAGTCATTGGGTAACTCCCAGTCTTCATATTACTTGATCTCTGTGCAGAATGTTGGCCTCTTTGAAAGAATCTACTTTGACTTCTGTGATACCACACAGTCCTCTTCTGTTTTTCTCCTTAACTTTCTAGCCACCGTCTTCTCTTCCTTTGCAGGCTCTGTTTCCCATGCTTGTTAGTGCCCCTCAAAGCCCTGCCTTCTCATCTGATGCTCTGCTCATCTTAGGATAGCCCAAGCCTTCTCATGTACGCTGCCTGATGCACCCTGCTGCCTGCCTCCATTCTAGTGTCTTCTGAGTGTCATAACCTTATCTTCAGTGACCTCCTGAGCATCTCCACTTTGATTTCTACAGGACCTTCACTGCGCTACACCAAAAGCGATCTCTCTAAAACTCAGATCTCATCATGCCAATGACCCCACTGAATCCCATGTTTCCTTACTAGTCTTCAGTGGAAGGCCAAATTCCTTGGCTTGACCCCATAGCCCTTCATGACCTCTGCTTGCATCTTCAGATCAGTATGTCTCAGCCTCAGCCATTGCTATTTTGGGCTAAACAGTTCATTGTTGGGGGGGGGGTGTTATCCTGTGCTTCACAAGCTATTTAGCAGCATGGCTGACCTCATTCTTTTTTATTGTTTAATAGTATTCTAAGCAATGATATTTTTGAGGTCTGGTCATATTTGATGGACACTCTGCAATTTTTCTTTTATTCAGATACTCTCCTTACCTTCGTTACATGATTCTGTTCTTGCACACTGCAACCTGCAGTCTCTAACCTAAGTTCTAGAAAGAGTTATGTTATAGAGTAGCCTCAACGGGCCATTCTAGAAGCCAGCTAGCCCTGAGCATCTATTAATAATAGGATTTATCCTCAGTGAAGACTACTTAATCTTACCCTCTTCCTTGCCTCTCCCCTCATCCTTGCAGCTGGTCTTGGTAGGATCAGAACTTTGGGCTTCCTACCATACTGCCTTGTGTCTATTTTTATCAAAGCACTGTATTATGTATCATCTATCCTACTCATTATTCTGAATAGTTTAGACAACTAGAAACAAAGACAGCATACTCTTGTTAATACTTCTAGCACCTGACATGTTGTCTGGTGCATGTTAAGCATTTTACTAAATGTTTTGTTTGAATGAATGAACCAAAGAAGCAGTCACTGCTTTGATAACTTGCCTTGTATTGTGGTTTCCTTGGATCAGGGCCTGACTTGGTCCTGGTCAGGCTTCCTGGAGATGGAGTCTTGCCTTTGCACAGGGTAGAGAAGCTTTGACAGAGATCTGTTGTCAGTCTCTCTGACCACTGGTATGGCTCTCTGGCTGCTGCCTTGCCCCTGCCTCCATCTTAGATGTCACCTGACCATCTCTCTAGGGTCCTCATTGACCCTCTTTTTTTTTTAATTATACTATGTTAATCACCATACAGTACATCCCCGGATTCCGATGTAAAGTTTGATGCTTCATTAGTTGCGTATAACACCCAGTGGCACCATGCAATACGTGCCCTCCTTACTACCCATCACCAGTCTATCCCATTCCCCCACCCCCTCCCCTCTGAAGTCTTCAGTTTGTTTCTCATAGTCCATAGTCTCTCATGTTTCATTCCCCCTTCTGATTACCCCCCTTTTCTTTATCCCTTTCTTCCCCTACCGATCATCCTAGTTCTTATGTTCCATAGATGAGAGAAATCATATGATAATTGTCTTTCTCTGCTTGACTTATTTCACTTAGCATTATCTCCTCCAGTGCCGTCCATGTTGCAGCAAATGTTGAGAATTCGTTCTTTCTGATAGCTGAGTAATATTCCATTGTATATATGGACCACAGCTTCTTAATCCAGTCATCTGTTGAAGGGCATCTCGGCTCCTTCCATGATTTGGCTATTGTGGACAATGCAGCTATGAACATTGGGGTGCATATGGCCCTTCTCTTTACTACGTCTGTATCTTTGGGGTAAACACCCAGTAGTGCAATGGCTGGGTCATAGGGTAGTTCAATTTTTAACTTTTTAAGGGACCTCCACACTGTTTTCCAGAGTGGCTGTACCAACTTGCATTCCCACCAACAATGTAGGAGGGATCCCCTTTCTCCACATCCTCTCCAACAATTGTTGTTTCTTGCCTTGTCTATCTTTGCCATTCTAACTGGCGTAAGGTGGTATCTCAGTGTGGTTTTGATTTGAATTTCCCTGATGGCTAATGATTTTGAACATTTTTTCATGTGTCTGTTAGCCATTTGTATGTCTTCATTGGAAAAGTGTCTGTTCATATCTTCTGCCCATTTTATGATTTGTTTATTTGTTTCTCGTGTATTGAGTTTGAGAAGTTCTTTGTAGATCTTGGATACCAGTCCTTTATCTGTAGTGTCCTTTGCAAATATATTCTCCCATTCCGTGGGCTGTCTCTTAGTTTTTTTGACTGTTTCCTTGGCTGTGCAGAAGCTCTTTATCCTGATAAAGTCCCATAAGTTCATTTTATCTTTTGTTTCTCTTGCCTTTGGAGATGTGTCGTGAAAAAGGTTGCTCTGGCCGATGTCATAGAAGTTGTTGCCTATGTTCTCTTCTAGAATTTTGATGGATTCTTCATTGACCCTCTTCACATTGACTCATTGACTGAACTGTGCTTTCCGCTCACTCCTCTTCTGGTTTTGTGCATTAGCCTATGTCCTGAATGAGCTGGTTTAGTACAGGGAAGGATCAAGAAGGCAGTCTTGTTAAGGCAGCTGGACCCATTGTTCTGGAGGTTAGAGAATAAGCATGGCTATTTTGAATGGGAGACATCAGAAAGTAAATTCTTACTTTTTGGATTGGCTGATGCAGTGTGGAAAGTATGTTTTATTTTTTTTATGTAAGATTTTTTAAATTTCTTATGTAACAAACAAAGCATTGTTCTAACTTGCTCGATCTTCGTAACAACATTATGAGGTAGCTCCCATTCTTATCCCTGTTTCACAGATGGAAGCACAAAGAAATTAGTTTGTTCCCTGTCACAGAGCTGCTAAGCCAGGATTGGAAACCAGGTGCTCTGGCTCTGGAATCCTGCTCTGCTGCCCCTCACTTCTGGGTCTTTCTGCGTGCTGCTTCCCTGGCTACAACACTCCTTCATCATCTCTTCATCTGGTCAATGACTACCCATCCCTGAAGTCTTATCTCAGATGTCTTTTTTCTCTAATAGACAAGCACTTACTACTTCCCCAAGACTGGCTTTGGTGCCCACCCCATGTGCTCCCAGAACAGCTGGTATTTCTCCTTTTATAGCACTTTCACATTTAGAAATCTATTGACTTTGTTCAAATCTCTTCTATGACTTAAACTTTTTGAAAGCAAGAGCATTTTCTACCTAGTACAACATTGTACCCTCACATCTAGGAGTGAAATACCTAAAAAGTAGCAGGTGCTCAAAAAAATGGTTACATAAATGAATGAACCCAAACCTCCATATTTTAATATCAAAATTTAGTGTTATTCCATGAAATTCTTCTAGTCTAGTCTCTTTGCTCCCCCCTCATCGATTTTCGGATTGATGAAATATCAAGGAGGAATAAAACCAAAATAATGGCTAAGGGGTTTCCCCAAACTCTCGCTCCCACTCACAATTTTCATAAACTGAGTGATTAATATAATAGACTCACATGGCTAAGTAAATGTATCTCTGCAGTATTTAGACCACTTCTGGAACTTGTCTCCAACTCTGAGAACACAATAAAAGGGACATTAAAAGCCTGAATATATTATGGGTGACTCCTCGTCACCCATTTAATGCAGTGTTGTGGTCAGTTTAATGCGGTGTTGTGGTTGGGCAGGGAATAGTGGTGAATGGACCCCATGCCCGCCCTGGGGGCAGGAGGAGGGCCAAGATCGGTCTAAAAACTATCAGTGAAAGTGCATCTCCCTTCAACAGTTACAAGAAATTCGGGTGCCTATTCTGAGTCGTGAGCTCCTTCTCCCACAGGGTCACGTGCTGTGCGGATAGGATCCCTGGGTCCTACTGCAGCTCCTCTGTCTCCTTGAGAAAGTTCAGTCTCAGAGTGAGGGTGACACTTCAGAGGCAGAGAAGGGAGATCAAAAGAAACTTGGTTCTTGACAACATCACTGAGCTGTGGCAAAACACTCTTGAAGAGTTCACCTTATCTCTGTTAACTGAGCTTATTGTTGCCCTTTATTGTCTGAACCTCTTTGAATTAACTTTCCTGGCCCTTGCAACATGAAGGCTATGCTGGTATATTGGAGCAAGTGCAAGGACATATGAGCCCGGTGCCAGGGAACCCTGAAGGTGGGTGAAGGAGGCCACTACCCCAGCTAACTTCCAGATCGCTGCCTCTGGCTCTCTGTCTCTTTTCCAGGCTTTAGGAAGGCAGAACTAGCAAAGGAAAACTACCCTAAGCCTACAGTTCTTCAGTCCTTCTTTGTCTACACCTAAATGTCTAAAAGGTCCACAAGTCATTCTTGAGAGATTCAGGTTCAACATCTGACGTTGGAAAAGCACAGACTTGGAGAATCAGAGCAACATCTTTCTAGTAAATAAAGTTGCTAGGGAAAAGACGGGATATTTAATTTGTATCCTGAGAATGTTCAAAAAGATATATTTCTTCCAGCAACATCATCCGCTTTTATAAAGGAGGGACTGTTTGACAGTAAAGAAAACCAACAACAAGCTACAAACAAACGGAGGGCACTGATACCAAAGCAGGGAAGGACATGTTCAAAAGTGTCCTGCAGTCAAAGGAAAGGCAGAAGGATGTGGGTAATTGAAGAAAAATAAAGATACAGGGAACACATCCAGAAGATCCCATGGAGGTATAAAATAGAGCCTAAAAGAGAAAATTGCAAATTGAGGAGAAACAAGAAAAGGAAGAAGAAGAAACATTGCTTGAGTCAAAGAAAGATTTATGTTTCAGTCTGAAAGGATTTCATAAAAAGCATCATTAAGAGTCCTACACATACACATACACCTACTTGGATAAAGGTTATTTTTTTTTTTCATATCAGAGGAGGAAAAAAAATCTAAAACCTGTAGGTATCCAGGCAAGACTGGGAAGAAATGGCTTACCTACAAAGAAACAGAAATCAGGTTGGCTTCAGATCATTCCTTATTAATATTAAATGCCAGAATGGAAAGAAGCAACATTTTGAGAGTTTAAAGGGAAAATAGTCACGGCCAGAAAAGTATATCAAGTTATTTTCACTTGCAAGGGGGTAAAAATTATTCTTAATAAGCAAGAACTCAGATAGTACATATATCTACACTTCCCAGAAACCTTATTAAAATTGTGCCCTAAAAGATAAATAAAATATGAACTCTAGGATGTGAAGGTCTTTAGTGTTTTGATATTTAATACAAAGTTCGCTGTTAGCATCTGAAAGATAATTTTTTACCATATTAAGGATGGTTCACAATCTAACTCTTTTGCATAGAGTTTTAATCACTCATATGTAACCTCCATGAGAGAAGGGTTTTGCCCATTTTGTTCACCCTAAATCCAGTGACTAGAAAAGTGCTTAGCACACAGTTGGTGCTCAAGAAATACTTGTTGGAGGAATGAGTCCACGGGAAGGAGATGCAGCATCAGCCCAATGCCTTTCCCCTACATATATTTTTCTTTTCTTTTTTTTTTTTTAAGATTTTATTTATTTATTCAACAGAGATGGAGACAGCCAGCAAGAGAGGGAACACAAGCAGGGGGAGTGGGAGAGGAAGAAGCAGGCTCATAGCGGAGGAGCCTGATGTGGGGCTCGATCCCACAATGCCGGGATCACGCCCTGAGCTGAAGGCAGATGTTTAACGACTGAGCCACCCAGGCGCCCCTAGTTTTCTTTTAAAGTAATTATGTTCTGATTTGCATTCACGGACTTCATCACTCAGAACCACCCTTGCACACCCCAAATACTCTCCATATTAGTAGTACACTATTCCTGGAATATACGGCTGATTTGATTTACTTAGATTTTTATAACTAACCTCACATTAGATGCTGCTGTTTGGGTTTTTTTGTTTGTTTGTTTGCTGTCTGTGTGTGTCTGACTTAGCTTTATTTAGTCTACCCAGAATGCATTCTCCTTTCTTTTCGTAAAAGGCCCTATTTTCATCTGGACAGTTACCACTTCCTCATTCTAAGCCCCTGAGGTTCAGGTGAGGCTAACTGCACCGCTGTTCTGGGAGTGGACGCGGCCCCTGCCCCGGGTCTGCTGCAGCACCAGATCGGCCACAGTGAATGCTTATTCAGTAATGGGAATGGGACCCAAGTGGGACCAGTGAGTTCCCTCCCCAGGACTTGTCCTGGAGTCGTCAGTACAGAGATGCTCTTACTCTGCTGTGGTTCCGAGCCGATAGAATGTCAGCTTGCACCTGCCGGGGGACCCCCTGCCACAGCCCCAAGCCTGGGAACGAAAGCAGCACAAAGGAAATTTTATGTGCATGTTTTCAGCATGCCAAAAGACGTACTGTCATATCTGTGAGTAACGTGAACGAGGAAGTTCCTTTTTCTCTCCTTAAGTCCATTTGACAAAATGAATTTAATATTCATAAATTAGAATTATTGGTGTCAGGTCTGTGCCAGCCTCATAAAAAGATTTGGGGAAATATTCTTTCTGTTTATACCCTGGAATAGGTTAGAAAGCCAATGACCTACACCTCCTTCCGCTCGTATTCAGAACACGTTGAAAAGTAGACACGGGATATAGGCGGAGCGAAACTCTAGGAGACCCTTTAGTACTGTCAAAACTGGCCTGAAGAATTACGTATTTCACTTAGAGTTTTCACGTAGTTATGTTTTTCTCATTCCTAATGTTTTATATTATTATTTTCTCCATTTACTCAAAGCCAAATTCCCATGGATTGCTTATTTTAACCTATTCAATTGGCAAATTTTTAAGTTAGTTACTAGGTGTGCTTACACTCCCTCAAGAAGAGACAATTAGTGTGTTTTCCCTCAGTCTCTCTTCCTTCTGCCTGTTAGCACAATTGGAATTTTTACTCTGAGTTATGAAAATACGTATTTCTTCTATTTTAAGAGACTAGATTTCTATTTAAAAATGAGATTTACTGGGGGCACCTGGGTGGCTCAGTTGGTTAAGCATCTGCCTTCGGCTCAGGTCATGATCTCAGGGTCCTGGGACTGAGCCCGGTGTCGGGCTCCCCGCTCATTGGGAAATCTGCTTCTCCCTCTCCCTCTGCCCTTCCCCCTGCTCACACTGTCTTTCTGAGTCTCAAATAAGTAAATAAAATCCTTAAAAGAGAGAGAGAGAAAGAGAGGGAGAGATTTACTGGATTTAGTGAAAATCAGTATTTTTTCTTACGTATTTCACTTTCCCAATCTGATCTCTTATTCCTGATTACGTTTTAATCTAAAAGGCATATTTCTTCAAGTCCTTCATAAGATGTTCAGAGGTACATACTCTTTTGAGCCCTTGCAGCCCTTGGTTGGAGGACCGTAGGAGCCACCATTTTGCTTTGCCACTGTTACTCTTCAAAGACTTCCCAAGTCTACCAGCTTCCACGGTTACAGATATGAACGTGAATGTCAAAATCATTCTTTCCCTTTGTAAGTCGCCTGTTCTCTCTTTTTAAAAACTTCTAAAATGCACTTTCTATTTCTGGAAATTAAAACTTTACCACAAAATATTTGTTTGTATTATTTTTATTAATTATGTATATAACCCTGTGACTTTGAATCCAAAAGTATTTCTCTTTATTCAGCTCCAAGAAATGACATTTTAAAATTATTATTGTTTCTCCATTCTTTCCTTTCCCTCTTCTGGAGTTGTTTGTCTTTGTCAATTTTACTTCCTGATTCCATCCTCCATTTCTCTTTTATTTGCATTCAAATTTTTCATTGATTTATCTTTTTTTGTCTGTATTCTGGACTATATATTTAGGTCTATTTCTTAGATTAATAATCCAGTTTTCAGTCCTCCATATATTTTCACTCCTCTTGTAGAATTTCAATTTTAGGAGTTTTTTAAAAATTATTTTTTCTAATTTTTGAGGGTTCTCTTTTATTATTGTTGTTATTTCTTATTTCTCTTTTGTAACATCTTGAATCTCATTGAAAATTTGTATTAAAGCGTTCTCGGGGCGCCTGGGTGGCACAGCGGTTAAGCATCTGCCTTCGGCTCAGGGCGTGATCCCGGCGTTCTGGGATCGAGCCCCACACCAGGCTCCTCCGCTATGAGCCTGCTTCTTCCTCTCTCACTCCCCCTGCTTGTGTTCCCTCTCTCGCTGGCTGTCTCTATCTCTGTCGAATAAATAAATAAAATCTTTAATTAAAAAAAAAAGGGTTCTCTTTCCTCCATTCTATTTAAAAGGGCTCTGTTTTATTTTTATGTGTCAGTGTTACAGCTTTCCCATTAGGCTTCTCATTCTCTCAAATTCCCAGCATTATGATGATGACGATGTATTTTCGTTCTTCTTTTTTTCATATTTTATAAGATTTTATTCATTTATTTGAGAGAGAGAAAGAGAGCACAAGTGGAGGGGAGGGACAGAGGGAGAGGGAGAAGCAGCCTCCCCACTGAGCAGGGAGCCCAGCATGGGGCTCAATCCCGGGACCCCGGGATTATGAACTGAGCCGAAGGCAGATGCTTAACTGACTGAGCCACCTGTATTTTCATTCTTATGAGAATGGCCTAGACCTGTCAGCACCATGAGCCAGTGTGAGTTCCCTCAACACTATTGAGGCTGGGCTGTTGGGGCCTTGAAGGCATTAGACCCTGTCCAGGCAGAGCCACAACAACAGATAGACAGGCTAGGATTCCTGAATTAAGGACGGAGAAGGCCACCGGGTTCATGAAATTATCCTGGTTCATGTGAGGGCAAAGAGGGCACTGGAAAAGAGCAGTGCCCCTAGGCAGGCCTGGCCTACCCAGGACAGCCGGGGCCAGCAGGGCCAAGCCTATCCTGGGGCTGAGAATACCACCCTGCCTACAAGTCTGGCAGCCCCTGGGCTTTGATCCGGTCTGCCTGAGATAGGAGCCATCGCCTGCCGCAAGCAGGTCCCCCGTGGTTGCCTGAATCGTCTCCATGGTAACAGTTGCCAGTGGGGCAGGTGGGACTTCTTCCAGGCTTCCTTTCTTCCCTGAACTCTGGCCACGTGGTGAAGCCATCTCAAAGGAGTACCGAGACAGACATTTGAGTTCAAAACATCAAGTTAAAGTCTTTCCTTTCGCCTCTACACTTTGAGAAAATATACTCTGCTATTTGTAGTTTGGAAGGTAAAAATAACGTGTTTTCTAAAAGGGGACTCATGGCATGGTGGCAATCACTTCGTGTGTGAAGTCAGAGAGCACACAGGGTTCACGGCTTACCGCGAGCCAGGCCTGTGTTCCTTATCATCGAAGCTTGCTGACAGAATGGGCCCATGCCTCTTCCTAACAACCTTGTGAAAATCAACACTAAGAATGTAAAGATACTCTCTTAAAAGTAAATCATTATGAAAATACAAGCTGATGTTACTATTAATATCAATAAGAACTGGAGTTACCATGAAAAAGAAATGGATTGGCTCACACAGCAATAAAGCTCCCTGTCACTGGGCACATTAGTGAGCATGTAGCACAGGCCTCTCGTAGAGAGATTTGGGGAGACGGATGCATTGGACATTAGAATCATTAATCTCCAAGTCCCTTTTCAATTTTCTACAAGTCTGTGATTCATTCGGCACTTGGAAGTGTCACAGGCCTGGGAACCAAAATTTCCCTGAAGTTACACTCAACTCCATAAATTAGAAGTCAAGTAGGAGCAAATATATTCTAAATTGGGGTAAAGTATGGCCTCAATATGTGGCTAATGCACACAGACTTCTCTTTCACTAATGACAAGGAAAAATGCTACAGTGGGAATTCTCTCATAAAATAGCTAGCTGCAGCCCATTGTCATCATCCTGACAGGCTGAGGGAGAGAGGGACCCCAGACTTAATTAGCAAAATTTGACAAATTTTCTCTTGAGCCCTAGGCTTCAAGCACACCTGCCCCTGCTGTCTCCGAGGCCCGTATTCCAAGTCTCCAGGCTATACCGAGATGTGGTATAAGTGGATGAATTCATATCTGCAAGTTATCAAGAAAAACCATCCACCCATACTCAAACCCGAGCAAGAATCGCATCTCTGTCAGTTATCATATCCAATATATTCTGAAAACTAATGAGCCTTGTTAGATTTCCACTGGAAACTGACAGGAGACCCCCATCTTCATGAAACCAAATACAGAATGCAAAATGAAAGGGAAACTCAAATCTGGCTAGTGAGGATTTTCGTGATTTACTTAATTCATTAATCCAAACAACACTAACAAAGAATCCTTTGTGCGCGGAGGCACAGGGCTCAGTACCATAGAGAGAATCCAGAAAAGAACTGGTGATGTGTTCTGTCCCTTAGAGGTTTATGGTAACAAGTGCCAACATACTATGACAAAGTAGAGAATAACCATGATAAGTAGGAGTAGGAGGTCCAGTTGAGGGGGGGGTTAGTGGGACCTGGGAAGGTTACTTCTCACCAGGAAGATTATGAAACATTTTCTGGTCAATCAGTAATTGAGCTCAATCTTGAGGAATGGGAAGAATACAGATGTGTGAGGATGAAGACAGGGACGGCCCAGAGACAGATAAGTATGGAGAATATTCACAGGACAAGAAGCTAACGCATGGTATTTATCAAGTGCTTACTGTATGCCAAGTGCTGTGCAAAGCTCTTGAAACAAATTATTTCATTCAATTGAGAAAACTAGGGCACAGAGAGATTGAGTAATTTCTTTGAAGTCACACAGCTTAGACGTGATAAAATTGATACAATACCTGGTGATGGTTATAGGAGGATGTGTAAAAGCCACTGATGCTATATCAAGAGGATATGGGATGCCAAGTTGAGGAGACCAATGTGTCTAGCTCTTGAGATAGTCTCCCTAGATCTTGTTATTGAAAAGATTCAATAACTGTTACTCACTATATTTTCCATTCATCCTGGTGTTTTGGGAAATCTTGAAAACCTAGACTTATTTGACAGAGTGAAAATAGCCAACTCCCATTACTTTCTTTACCATATGGTTCTTGGTTCTGAATTCAAGAGAACACTGAGGTGATTTAAGGAAGACCAACTATAAGCTGGAACCACTTGACTTGGGCAGAGATGAAGGAAGGAGCCTTGAGAAGGGCCCTTCATGAAAGAGTCAACTTAGTGGAATAGAATAGAATCCCACCACCCGCTTCAGACTGAAGAAGACGGTCCTATTGTGTGGAACATAGGATAGACGAGAACAAGAGTCAACAAACCAGGGGTCAGCAAACCAAATTCAACTTGCCACCTCTTTTTGTAAATAATGTTTTATTGAAACAAAGCCAAGCTCACTAATTCATTGCTACTCTCATGTGATAATGGTGTTGCTCAGCGGTGCTGCAGAGATCATGTTGGTGTTCCGGCCGCTCAAATATCTGGCCCTCTACAGAAAAAGTTCTCTGACCTCTGAAATAGAAAAATCAGAGCATGCTAGTATATTCACATTGGAAGGAAGAATGGAGATCATTTATTCCCTTCCCCTCACCCCCAACACACAGATAAAGAGACTGAGCCCCCGAAAGAAAGAGATTTACCTAAAATCGCAAGACTGGTAAGGGACTATAACGGGCTGCTAGCCACCAGACTAGTGTTCTTTCTCCCACACTGATCCTGAAAGACTAAAGTAGCTTGCTGTCTTTCTTTCTTTCTTTCTTTCTTTCTTTCTTTCTTTCTTTCTTTCTTTCTTTCAGATTTTATTTATTTATATAGTGGAGGGGGAGAGGATGAGGGAGAGGGACAAAGAGGACTCTGGGCTGAGCGTGGAGCCCAACGCAGGTCTCGATCTCACAACCCTGAGATCATGACCTGAGAGGAAACCAAGAGTCAGCCGCT
Organism: Ailuropoda melanoleuca; assembly: GCF_002007445.2. Taxonomy (NCBI): domain Eukaryota; kingdom Metazoa; phylum Chordata; class Mammalia; order Carnivora; family Ursidae; genus Ailuropoda; species Ailuropoda melanoleuca. The sequence continues at coordinate 77,128,091 of NC_048218.1, forward strand.
TAACTGACTGAGCCACCCAGGGGCCCCAAAAGTAGCTTGTTTTCTACACAATTACTCAGTAGCTAATTCCTGAGATGCTGGGTGTCCAGCACCAAGCTTCCTCAGGGTCTGTGGAGGGGGAGAGTAGAAGCCCTGGTGCCTTCCCGTCGTCACATGGTCTGCACTGGAGGTGGTGACAGGCCTGACGCAGTGGAGCTGCCCCGGAACACCCTCCCAAGTCGGCATCTGAGGGAAAGACAAACCTCACCCCGAGTTCCCTCCAAAGTCCCTCAGGAAGCCCCACACCAGGACCGGCTTAAAGCTTCTCATTGAGTCCACCACCCCCGTTCCCGGCTAGAACAGACGTCTGCTTTCCAGTGAGGCCTCAGACGAAGTAGCTTGTGCCAGCAGCCGTATCACCGAGGAGGCCCTATGCCCCTCAAGGGCACACGGAATGGAGGCCTTCGCCAGACCCCATGCTCAACCTGGCATGGGGCTCCTGTGCGTCAAGTTGGGGTCCAGGGGGCATCCCCACATTATTCAGATTATTTTCCTGCTCTTCTTCCCCTCACGCTTGTGAGTGCAGGATGTATCTCCACCAGATGTTCGAGGGGACCTGAGGCGGGGTGTGATCAGGTTCCCGTGCGCCCTAGAGATTGTCCACATGGTGGGGGGTGTGTGCAGAGCATATGTGTGTGTGCACGTAGGAAGTCGGGCACGAACGTGCAGGGAGGGGTGAGAGGTTTCCCCAACCAGGACAGTCTGCGGAAACAGCAAAATTTGATGTGGATTTTGTCTCCGAGGTTAACAGAATCTTGGAATTAGAATGCCATCTGAGGGCCCAAGGCTCCCAGACTGCACCCAGGAGCAGAAACTGCGCCGCCAGCATCCCGGACAGACAGCTTCTGCCTGTGTCCTCGAGGGGGCACACTCACTATTTCCCCGGGGGAGCCCACCCCCATGTTCAAACAATGTCAACTGTCAGATAATTATTCTGTACATTAAAATGAACTTTCAGCTTCTAGTTCTATCTTCCAGAGCTACATAGAATGAATCTCTCTTCTCCCTTTCCTCATGATGGTTCTTAGGGTACACCCACATCCATCAGACCCCTTTCCTGCCCCATCTTCTGTCCTCCTGGTCATGGAGCAGCATGGACAAATGGTGCCAGCATGTGCATGGGTGCGTACACATATATGCACATGTGTTGAGATGTGCAGGGGAGGGAGGGAGGAGAGAATTACAGCAGTTCTGAATTAGTGAGGTGTAAAAACCATGTGTGAGAGAGGATTGAAAAATAGGCAGACCATATTGCACAGGGTGTTCTAGGCCAAACTAAAAGTTTGCACTCTAGACAGGAGAATAACACAGTCTGATGGACAATTTAGAAAGCGTATTCTGCCTATACGGTACAGAAGATATTTGCAGGACCAGGCAGGAAGCCCATTAAGAGCATACTGCCAAAGTCCAAATGAGAGATGATGAGGCCCGAGCAAATCAGGGCACCAAAGATGGGCAAAGACAGGGCCCAGAAATGTTCAGCTGGGACCAGAAGAGCTGGTGATGGGTAGAGACTGTGAGGGAGAGAAAGGGATCAGGGATGATGCCAGGGGTGACGGCAGAGTCAGCACATGGGGCATCTCCAAAAGGCTGCCACCACCGGAAATGTTCATTTCATGGCCTTGGAGCCCTCCCAAAGGAGAATATGCAGAGAGAAATGATACATTAACTGCGGAAGCTGGCAAGGAGTGAGGAATAAGAAACACTAATTACAGGCCAAGATAATTAACCAGCAGGTCTGGGATCAGCTGCACGTAACCTCAGCTCATCTGCGCTTGGAAATGGCCAAGGGAGGATGCGAGGGGCAGACTGTGGGCAGGACATTTTGCAAATGCTAAGAGAGCAGCTGAGCTCAGACCTCGGTGACACTTGAGTTTGATGTACTTGGCACTTTAGTTCCGGTTGCTGGAACCCTTGGGGTGCCAAATGCACTGCAGCCAGCTGTCCAGTTGTCCAAATGTCACTTATGCCTTGAGGCCACTAATTACTGGGCTCCCCTTTAGCCTCATTGCGTCACTCCATTAGGGGCTTGCTGGCGACGTGTACAGGAAATGGATTGGAGGCCATTAGAACGTCCAGGTTGAGAAGGGTCAGGTCTTGCCTCCTGGGAGGAAAGCCGGCTTTTATAATCTGAAGAAGGAGAAAGATCTCAGGACTAGGACAGAAGAATTTGCTCTTGTCCCAGCCCCGCCACATGGTCTTGAGCAAGCCAACTGTTTCATGTCCCACAGCCTCTGCTTGCTTATCTGTTACCCAGGGCATAAATCATCCCTGAAAGCGAAGACCAGATGAGATCAGAGATTTAGGAGTATGCATGTTGTGACTGCTGGTGATGTGAATTGCTAACCTGAACACTGAGGTACATTGGACTGGGGACAAAGAATGCGGGGTTTCAATCCTATTCCCGCTAGTATGTCGTATGACCTTGGGCAAGTCACTTCTTCCGGCTAGGCCTCAGTTTCTTCGTCTGAAAAACTGAAGGGATTGGTCTAAATCAGTGATTCTTAACCAGAAATGTACACTAGACTTGCCTATAGAGCTTCTTAAAAAAGCAAGGGCCCACACGCTACCCCTGAAGCAAATTCTCAGGGGAGATGAGAATCTCATAACCACTGAGGATCACTGGAATGGACAGTCGAGCCCCACCTGCCTCCCACCTCTGCGTGCCTGCTCCCTTCACACCCGAAACAACCTGATTCCCATCCTCAGATAAGCCGGCCCACAGCCTCAACACCGACCCTGTCCTCAGGCCAAAGCTCGGGACCTCAGCAGCAAGTCCTGTGGTGCCCCCCTGGCTTTGACCTCCTGTTTTCCTCTCACCTCTGAGCCCTGGCCTGCTGTCCAGATGTGGTGTCACCTTGTTCCCTGAGGAAGCCGCATTGCGGGGCTTGTCCAACGCAGAGGGTCAGGGCATTTGTCTTGCTTTTCTCAGAGTCTGAGATCCCGTCCCTGACTCCAGGCTAAGGGGAGGAGCCCTGCTACTGGCAGCATCCAAACACCCCCTGCTGATGGACCCCTCCTTTTGTCATGCCACGCCCAGACAATGCTACGCCATCCAAGATTGGTGTGAACTCTGTGATGTGGCTTCCTTCCCACCATTTACGCACAATCAAGTGGGTGGCGTGTTCTGCCAGCAGCCCACCTTAGGCCTGTGGCTTCATTCCTTCCGCGCTCCAGCCTGGTTCCTACTCTCTGTCCAACTGCAGTCAAGGTCGTTTTGATCAGTTCTGCCCTACCGTGTGATTTCAGTGGTTTCTAATAGTCCTCCCAACCAAAAAGTTAGGACCAGGATGGTTGATTTTGACCTCCGGAAAAGCACTGGGCCTCGGTTGGCTCATCTGTAAAACAGGAATGTCGGTATTTGCCGTGTAGGGGCATTATCTCTGACTCAAGTGCTTCTCCCCACGGATTAAGTGAACTAAGTACTACTTGTCCTCAAGCCTTAGGGCTTAGACATTCCTTCCTAAAGAAGGTTTATCAACATTCCCCATCCTCACTGTTATGCGATCTGATAACTTTTCCTCTGCAACTCCTTAAACTCATGTAATTAATTGCTAATGATCAGAGCTAACAGTCTCTCTCCCCTAGCAGATCCTTAAGGTCTATAAGGGCAGAAACTGCCTTTCTTACCCACATGCAATCCCCCATGCCTAGCATACAGTAGACGTGAGATGTGTCTGATGACCCACAGATAGGATATTGAATGTGCCTGGTCCACGCTATTCCGTCCTCTCCACTCCTAGGGGACACCACTAAGCCAGTCCCAGGATCGGAGCCCCCAGCACAAGGGAGCATGAGGGCAGCGCTGAGCTTCCTTCTGGACCCTGAGCGGGAGCCACAGGCAACAAGAAATCTGGTGAGAATGATTCCCACAGCAGCAGTTAGCAACTCTGAAATCCTCAAATTCAAAAGAATTTCATCCGAGAATCTTCTAACAAAATAGTGGTACCAGCTGGGCCAGCCCATGGAGACCTTGTTCTAATTCATCTGGAATATGGTCTGGGCTTTGGCATCGTTCAGTAATTCCCCCAGGAAATCCCAACATGCAGCCATAGAGGGCAACGCTTGATCTGGTGCAACCCCTTTTCGGCTATGAAGGGCAAGCACAAGGGGGAAGGAACTAGCTGAAGACCCCGCAGTAGCCTCGGCAGAACCGGAGCTAGGACTTCAAGGAGCTCACCTTCCACCCACAGCTCCTCCCACTGCACCAAGTAACAAATTGAAATCCCCTTTATCAATCGCAGAGGCGGCCTTCCTGGCACCAGACAAGGCTGGGGGCAGACAGCTTGTTTTTTCCACCCTGAAAAAATGTGTTATTAAAAGCCTGTTTATGCAAGAAGGATATAATTAAAAGTGAATGAGTGTAATTCCTTTATCGCAGTGAATATTAATTAAAGGTAAACACAGCATCAATATTCATTTAGAGGAGGATGGAGGCTGAGAAGCAGACTGCTCACACCCAGGCTGTCAATCACATCAGAAAGGAAAAGGATGACAGGACCCCGAGAGCCAAGTGTTGCTCTGTTTGCCTCAGCTCCTCTCGGATTAGAAGTTAGCGAATCTGCTGTCAGCATGGGCTCCGTGACCGTGCGCGTCTGCGTGGGCACAGGTCTGCGTCTGTCTGGCACAGCCCGTAGGAAGTTTCAAGCTGTAAAGACTCTTCTTCATCTGGGGCGAGCACGCTGCAGGGGCAGTGGGTCTCCTGGGCCGTCCTGGGAAGGGAGAGGCCTAACAGACCCACAACCAGTCCTGGTGCTCTCGACGGCGCACACTGGAAAAATGGTAAAAGCACGTCCTTTCCCAAGGAAAATCCCAAGGCTGTGCAAGTCCCCAGATCTGACAAATCACTCATCCGTGAAGGCCTTTGAAGATGCAGATTGCCGGATCTTACCCTGGTCTGAATCAAAACCTATGGACTGAAGCCTGGGAATAAGCATTTCTTTTCTTTTCTTTTCTTTTTTTAAGATTTTATTTATTTATTTGACAGAGAGAGAGCCAGCCAGTGAGAGAGATAACACAAGCAGGGGCAGAGGGAGAGGAAGAATCAGGCTCCCAGGAGAGGAGCCTGATGTGGGGCTCAATCCCAGGACCCTGGGATCACGCCCTGAGCCGAAGACAGACGCTAAATGACTAAGCCACCCAGGCACCCCTGGGAATAAGCATTTCAACAAACTCTGATGTTAATCCTGACTTTTGACCAAGCTCAACATCTTTGTTTTGATAGGTCAGTTAGGGTCGAGAATCATTTCACTCATTGATTCATTCATTCATCTGATAAGTATTAAACGTTAGGCGCTATGGTAGTCATGGGTGAAGACAGAGAACAGTACTGTTTCCAGTTCCTTGTGGTCTAGCAAGAAGCACTGACATACAAGAAATGCAATTACAACACGCAGTGATGATTTCCATCATGGAGGGAGGATAACAGGAGGATGGGAGCACAAAGGCAGGTGAACTGAGCTCTGACGGTGGCTTCCAAGACAGCTTCACAGAGAAGGGTAGTGGAGAGCCTGTGCGTGCAGCATGCTCTCCCAGCCATGAAGACGTGGAGCCTTGGAGACATGAGTGGAAAATGAATTTAACCAAAAGGCAGAGAAAGTTTCATGAGGTTGATGAGTGCTAGACTGATGAGTGTATGGATGTCATGCAAAGGCATTTGGATTTCACCGTGTCGAAGAGGAAAAGACGTCCAGAAGACTAACCTACACTGTGGTGGGTGATGGTGGGAATGCATTCAAAGACTGCAGGCTTGGGGCGCCTGGCTGGCTCAGTCAGTAGAGCACGCAACTCTTGATCTCAGGGTCATGAGTTAAAGCCCCATGCTGGGCACAGAGATTACGTAAAAAACAAACAAACGAAAACCCCCAAAAAACAAGAAACAAAGACTGCAGGCTTAAATGCCTCTTCATGATATTGGACTTACAACCAAACAAGGGTTTGGAGGATGTTAAAAAGAAATGGCAGTTGACATCCATCCAGGAGCAAGACAGTGAGTTGAGAGAAGCAGTATATTCCTAGAGAAGCTGAGTATGTCCTGAATAGTCAGAGGAGAGGAGGGGAGAGGTATTTCAGGCTGGGCAAGACTTGGCATTGGGACCAGCAGCAGTACCGAGCAAAGGTGCTAACCATTATAGGTCAAGAAGGTCTTGATAGGCTTTTTGCCCTGTGGCTGTGGGCAGCCACCAAACCATCTCCTAATGAGAACGGGGTCAGGTTTGGCTACAACAATGTAGAGAGAGCAACAATGTGGGTACCAGTCCTGATGACCAAGAAGAGGTGAGCTCCATATTCACATGGGCCCCATGTGATACATTTTATTTATTTATTTATTTGACAGAGATAGAGACAGCCAGCGAGAGAGGGAACACAAGCAGGGGGAGTGGGAGAGGAAGAAGCAGGCTCCCAGCAGAGGAGCCTGATGTGGGACTCGATCCCCGAATGCCTGGATCACGCCCTGAGCCGAAGGCAGACGCCCAACGACTGCGCTACCCAGGCGCCCCCCATGTGATACATTTTAGAAGGAAGTAAATGCATTCTCTTCTGTCTGAACTGGCCTTTAGAATCAGAGTTTCTCAGCTCTGCCAGGACCCCTAGAGTTTGTCCATATCGACTTCTACAGCACGGAGATGGGCAAGATGAATGTCAGAGAGAGCAAGAACCTACCCACTGTCACTTGGTCACCTAACCCCACACGAAGTGAGACCTTTTCCTTATAGCAAACTCATGCTGGAATCACCTGGGGAGTTTTATTTTTTAAAGATTTTATTTATTTATTTGAAAGCGAGAGAGGCAGAGAGAGAGGGCACACGAGTCGGGGGGGAGGGGCAGAGAGAGAAGGAGAAGCAGACTCCTCACTTGAGCAGGGAGCCTGATGTGGGACTCGATCCCAGGACCCTGAGATCATGACTTGAGCCTAAGGCATGAGCTTCACCAACTGAGCCACCCAGATGCCTCATTCTGGGGAATTTTAAAAACTATTGACGCCTGAGTCCCACCCCAGAGATTCTGGCCTTATTAATATGGACGGGAGCCTACTTCTGAGAGTCCTAAACACTACCCAGCTGATCCGAATGGGCAGCAAAGCTTAAGAGTCATAGCTCCATCCTTACTCTAGTTAAACAGTCACCCAGGAGGTGTTAGAGGGAAATTAAAGAGTTACTCAGTGATTGAGGTGTTAGCTAAGACGATTCCCATCTTGATGGCAGAGTCTCTGTTTTTCTTTTATATGTAACTTGCTCACTTCCCTTTCAAACTCTGAAAGCAGCTCACTAGAGCTGCTGTCCAAACTATACAATAAATCTGTTTTTCTATAATCTAAAATTGAACTGTATCTGTATTTCCCCTTGTTTATAACAAAGTTAACCTCCTCTTGCCCCACATTATACAGGCGGATCATTTTGGATTTGAGATCTAGCATAATATTGATTGTTTTAATAGTCAACAATTATAAAGATTTATTTTTAAATTGTCTTAGTTTCTTTACTCAAGGATGTTTCTCTCTGCAATAACTTTCTCTTGTGTTTTTTTTTTCCTTTTGCTAGACCAAAGCTTTCAGAAATTCTTATAGTGAGAGTTGCTGTACAGACTTCGTATGTTTAAAATGCTTTTATTTTGACCTTACATTTTAATGATCATCTGGGTTAGTATAGAATTCCAGCCTCAAAATCATTTTCTTTCCTATCTTAAGATATTATTCCATTATTTCTTGTAGCCATTAACAACAATCACAAGCTTGTTGTCAATCTCGTTCTTTTTTCTTCGTAGATCATCTGTTTTCGCTCTGAAAGATTTTAGATTGCATTTGGCTTTTTTTCCCTTTCATTATCCGGAATTTCAGTAAGATGTGTCTAGGGTTGATTTTTTTTTTTTTCACTCTCCTCAGAAGCCTGGAGTGTCCTTTCAATCTAAGCATGTATCTTTCTCCAGCACTGGGATATTTTCTTCTACGAAATCTTTGATTTTCTCTCATTCATTTGGTCTCTTCCTTCCATCTTGAACTTTATCACAAAGATACTGGACTTCTGACTCTTTCCTCCAAGTAATCAGAACTTTTTCTAGATGTTTTATCTCTTGATCCTTCTGTTCTAAGAGCTGGCAGGATTGCTCAGGGACAGCTCACAACACACTCATTTTCTCTTCACCAATGTGAAGAGAAATGTGGTCTGCCACCTCATGTACTGACTTTTTCTTCAACAAGCACTTTTTCACTTCTAAGGTCTCCCATTGGTACTTTTCCAGAACATTCCATTCTCGTTTCGTAAGTGTAAATATTAATTACATTTCCCCATCTTTATTTATTCTGTTTTCTCTTTCCCAGGGTGCTAATTTTTCTGTTTGTTGAGTTTTGTTCCTTTCTTATACAATGTTTGTTTTCCTTAAATCTTCAGCAATTCTTGGTAACATGCCCAGTTTCTATTAGAGATAGCTTAGAAGGCCACCTGAGTGCTTTTTCCTTACCAAAATCTGACTCTCGGCTGTGATGGGAGGGTGGGATGTGCTCTAGGCAATGAGTCATGCCTGTGGCCAGACTTCTGGATGTGGGGGCTGCCAGCTTCTCCTGGATGTCACAGGGGCTGCCCTGCTTTGCAGCCCTAGCACACAGAGGCAATGCCTATTCTAAGGGCACTCACCCATGCCGCTTGCTGCTTGGCTTAGTGGAAGGAGAAGATGATGATGGACAACACGAGCAGTGGGTCTTGAGACCATCTAGACCTGGGCAACCACATTGCTGATATTCACGTGAAGAATAAATAAATATGTCTGAGTTTTATTAGCCCTGGGCTCCGAGACAGATGGGGAATATATAGACAGAACTTAACTCACAGTCAGAAGGACCTTAAGCACTTCACTCTATTGCTTCTCCTTATTGTGGGGATATATCATCATCAAGCTCTGTATCTATCTACAGCTATGCTATCTATATAGAGACATCCACATGGACATTTCCGCAGATATATGCTATATCTCTCTCTATACACAAATATCTAGGATACATAGTGAAAGATGTATGTGCAGTGTTTCACACAAGACTTGGCACTGGAATGAGAGCTACTGTGAAAGAGCACTGTCACCCAAAGCCATAACTCTGCTTATTTCCTCTGTCTCTACTCTTTATGGAAAATCATATTTTGAGTCAGAATGGGTCTCAGAAGCCATTTACTTCGATTCCTTCATTTTCACTTTTTTTAAAGGTTAATAAATACATGAACATTTTAAAGTTAAGACATTCTCCTTGTAGAAAATATGGAAAGTACAAAAAATGTAAAATCATATAGAGAAAAAGAATTCATTCATAAACCCATTATAATTAGCAATATCAGCTCCGTAATTGGTGAGGTGTGACCCAGGGAAGAGAAGCGGCAGGCCAACAATCCATCGGTCAGCAGGGCATGCGTGGGCCGAGCCTCCTCCGTACCAGTCCTCTGTACTTCCCTCTGATACAGGTAGGCTTTGGTGTTTGTCTCTCAGTTAGAGGAACTTAAGATTGACCACAAGCCTGGGTGGAGTTACGATGTCATTCAGGAAGCTCAGAGTAGCCCTCAGTTCTGCCCGCTTATGCCCTCCTTCGTGCCCATAATCATGCTGGTCACAGCAATGTCTCCCTCTTGAATCCCATGGCTGCTCAGAGCCGAAGAAATCATTCTGCTCTTCGCTTGTCTTTAAGTATTAGTGTGGCAGGTGTAGATGCCATGCAAGGACCAGTCTTGGGGAGGGAAGTAGCGGGAGCTGTGGGGGCTGTGCAATTATTCCCCTGTGCAGTCTAGAGAACTCCTCTAGAAGTGCAGGGTCACCTCCATCTTGAAGCCTTCCTTCCCCTGCCCAGATGTGAACCCCAGCTCCGTGCTCCTTCGCAGTTAGCACCTCCCCCCACCACACTGATAGAGTATGTGTTTACAGGTCTGCGCTACCTGATGGATTATGAATTTCCTAAGGCAAGGATCCAACACCTAGCATAATTCCAGATGCATAGCAAGGGCTCTATAAACATTTGCTGAATGGATGACTGAATATCTGAATGAATACATTTTACCAAATATTTCAGAAACATTCTTGTTGATACGGAAAGAATGCCCCAAGAACAAGTGAGACAACTCCACCTACCGTACTACGTAGGGCATGAACAATCGTGCACTTCATAGCTAAACCATTTAACCAGCCTGTCTTCTAGTAGCATAGACATCTATTCCCTGACTTACCCCACAGCCAAGGGTGGAAGGCATGTGAGTGGTCATTTACTCTGACCCTGCAATTACTGCTTGAATGGATGCTACAGAATCCCAGAAGAGTGCTCAGCTAGGTTCCCGAACTTCTCCAGTGTCAGCGACACACCTGCTCTCCTATTCACCCTACTTCAAAATCAGCAAAACACTGTTTTTAAAGAAAGTATCTTAAGAAACGGAAAGAGAATTGAATTCAAAATTAAAGGTTTAGAGGGGCACCTGGGGGGCTCAGTCAGTTAAGCATCCAACTCTTGATCTCAGCTCAGGTCTTGATCTCAGGGTCATGAGTTCAAGCCCTGCATTGGGCTCCACAGTGGGCATGGAGCCTACTTTAAAAAAATAAATAAGTAAGAAATTTAAAAACTAAAGGTTTAGATTTGAAGCACAGGTTACTCTTAACCGCCTGTTGGGTTTATCTCTTTACTATTTTAAACCTCATATCTTGAATTTAGGAATACAAATAACCCCTGTAGCAGGCTGGCCATGGGCTAAGTGTGAAAATGAGTATATAAAACTATTTTGGGAACAATGAAACAGTATATATATTTAAGAGAGGAAAGGAAGTGAGGATGGGAGGTTAGTAGGGAAACAGATATCTGTTCTAAATAAAAGAGAGTATCTGTCAGAATAAAGGAGAAAAGATCCTTCTCTGAAAAGAGGAAACCCCTGGAATCATGGAATATCATGTTAGAGGGATCAGGAATGCCTTGCTTATGGTTACGGATGGTTATGAGCTGAGTCAGTGGAAAGAACAGTCCCCAAACTAATCTGATGCCTCCACTGTCCTGCCTCTTTCCTCCCACCTTTCTGGTCTCTAAGCCTCTATGAATATAGGCTTTGAGCTGCACAGCTGAGTTTGAATTCTGATTCTGCCACTGATTGAACCCCCAAAAAGAACTTCACTTCTCCATCCATCACTTTCTGCATCTGTAAACTTGGATTGATCATAGTGTCTGCGCAGACGGTCCTCTCTTCCCTCTTACCCAGTTTTACTTCCACAGTCTATCAGTACAACTTCCTTGGGTTTACTGTCAACTTCCTTCTCCCTTTCCTCCCCTGGGCACAGAACTTGCTTTGTAAAACCAGGGCCCTAGTAAACCACAACCCTCCCCCACTCCCTGCTGCCCCCATGTGGCAGAGTGGAGCTTGAGAAAAAGTCAACACCACCCTGAAGACCCGGCTTTAGATACAGAACCAAGGACCACAGCTGTGCCCATAAAGTTGCCCAACTGTCACGCTCTATTTCCTTAGACCCCTCACTCTCGTCCCACTGGAAACAACTTTACAGCATCCCTGTCCTCAACCTGCCTTTGCTGGCACTCTCAGCTGATGACCTTGCTTTCCACATCTCTGAAAAAATGGAAGCACTCAGAAGGACACATCTGCAGACTTTCACAAATGTATCTCTAAACCCACCAGCATTTTCAAACAAGCATTCTACCTTCTCTCCTATTACTAAAGATACAGTGTCCGCCCCCCCATCTAAAGCTGTTATGTGTTGAATTGTGCCCTCTAAAAATTTCTGTGTTGAAATCTTAACCCCAGCACCTCCGAACGTGCCCTGATTTAGAAACAGGGTCGTTGCAAATGTAATTAGCTAAGATGAGGTCATACTGGAGTAGGGTGGGCCCCTTAATTCAATACCACTTATGCAAAGGGGAAATTTGTTCACAGTCGTGCACACAGGAAGAACACCATATGAACAGGAAGGCATGGACAGGGTGATGTGCCTGCAAGTCAAGAAATGACAAAGATTTCCAGCCAACCACCGGGTTGGGAACAGATTCTCCTGCACAGACCTCAGAGGGAACCAACCCTGCCAATATCCTGACCTTGGACTTCTAGCCTCCGAGACGGTGAGGCAGTACATTTCCATTGTCTAAGCCAGCCGGTTTGTGGAGCTTTGTGATAGCAGCCCTAGAAACTATGACAGAAGCCAGCTCTTAGTGACTAAAGTGACTGGATTCTTACCCCGTTTAGACTACCCAAAGGCACTGTTCCAGCAGTACTCCCCTTTCTCTCCTAAGCCTTGATTGTCCCATCTCTGCTTATTTTCATGTTGATGGACTCATTGTGTCCAATTCCTCTTCTCTTTTCTCTTAAACACACTCAAACTAGGCTTGCTTGCCCTTTACTCTGTGGAAAGGGGTTCTTGTCAAGGTCATCAATGACTTCCACATGGCTAAACCCAAAGGCCAGTTCTAGGTCTTGCTCCTGTCTGAGCCACCAGTGACATTTGACACAGTGGATCCTTGCTGCCTCCTTGACACTCTCCCTTTCCTTGGCTTCTGGGACGACACACTCCCAGCTTTGTCCTTCCTGTCTGTTCCTTCTCACTCTTCTGGGGGGTCCTCATCTTCTCCCAGACCCAGAATGTGGGAGACCCACCCCAGGGCTCTGGCCTTGGTCCATCCTCTATCTACACACACTCCCTGGGTGAGCTCATCCAAGCTCAAGGTTTTAATGACCACCTATGTGCCAACAACGCCTAAATTCATACCTCCAGCTGGCCTCTCCCCTGAACTCCAGACTCACATATCCAACTGCCCACTCCAGTAAACACCACATATCCCAAACTGACCTCTTGTTCTTCCTCCAAAAGCCTGCTCACCAGCATTCTCTCTCGGCCAAGGAAAACTCTGTTCTTCCAGGCGCTCAGGCAGAAACCTGGTATTCATTTTTAATTCCTCTCTTTCTGATCACAGATCCAAGAAGTCCTATTGACTCTACATTGAAAATATATATAAGCCTTTCTCACCCCCTCTGCTGATCTACCAACCTCTCTCACAGGATTATTGCAGTAGACACTTGACCAGTCTCCCTAATTCTTTGTTACACCCTACACTCTCTTCTCAACACAGCAGTCAGAGAAATTCTGTAAAACGTAAGTCACATTAAGTCAAATCCCCCAGTGCCTCCCAGTTGGTGAGAGAAAAAGCCAAACCCCTACAGTGGCCCCTTAAGACTTTCATGGCCTCTGCCAGCCCTTATATCTCTGGCCTCATCCCCGCCATCCTCCCTGGCGCCTCCACTCCAGCCATGGTGCTCCTTGGTTCTAGAGCATGTGGGCTGTTCTCACTGCAGAGTCTTTGCACCGCCATTCCCTCTAACCTGCAGCACTGGTCCCCCGGATACCCACACAGATCCCTTCCTTACCACCTCCATGCCGACTCCAATGTCACTTCCTCAGTAAGACCTACTGGACCAACGACATGAAGCTTATCCCTGCCTTCAAAGGCTCCCTTTTCCTTCCCTGGGTCCATCACTTCCTAATACACAATGCAACCTAACCGTTCATTAGAGTTATGGTATGTGCTCTGTCTCCCTGTACTGGAATGTAAGCTCTGGAGGGCAGGGATTTATTCTCCTGTTTTGCTTATTTATATGTATAGTAAATGCCCAACAAATATTTGTTGAATGACTAAATAAATAAATGGATGAGTAGAAAGGGTTTAGAAGAAGAATGTATGGCACAAAGTAATTCTTAATAATTATTCACGGTCATCAGTATTACCTCCCGTTACTCAGATCAGATTTCACAGCGTGCAGATCTAGGAACTAGGCTGGCAGAGTGCCCCCTAAAGGGAAGACGTTGGGCGAGGAGGGGAGGAGGGGAGGCTTGCCAGGTAATGAAGCTTATCCAAGCCTCATTTATTTCCAGTTGACTTGCATGGGCTTTTTTTGGTTTTCCTCCAATTGCTCTCTTGTGCCAGCCTTGGATGGATCCCTTGGCCTCACCCTGGCAGGGCCCTACTGAAATCACTGCTCTGGGCTTCTCAGGAGAACCTCGGGCCCAATTTAGCTAGTGGGAAATAAAAATTAATAACCTCAAAGAATTCTTAGCCTATTTCTGCTGTTCCCTCGTTTTCAGGATTTTTCAGTCTTTAAGAAGAAATAGGAGAATTCGGCCCAAGCCCAAGAGCCAATAGCACTTAATGTTGGTGAACAAAACACAGGGAGATGGTGAACAGCCTGTCGAGAACTTCCGGCCTGCAGTAGAGAATACAAATGGGTTTTAATTTGGTTTTGTTTTGATGAAAGGGTTTGCAAGGGAGTTGATTTAATGTGGCTTATGTTTTCGCAGGACCACCCTGGCTGTAATTTTGAGAAGAGAGTGTGAAGGAGCCAGGGTTGAAGCACAGTGTGGGGGCCTCCCAGCCCCTCACAGGACACACGGGACACTCTCTGTGCTGAAGATACGTGTGTGAGCTGGGACAGGGCAGACACAAGGTTGTGTTCAGTCAACTGATTTGTACACACGCACTGCACATAGGTTTTCCTCAAAGCAGGACAGACAAAATTTCCTCAACTTTCTTAAAAACAGGAGAGAAGGGTTCATCCTCAGAACCCCTAATCATTCTTTCCTTCATTCCTTGCCTTTTTGCTCTGCCCAGGAAAACGAGTTTCCTGAATAATTTCTAGTCTTTTATTCTTCAATAAAAATGTGATTTTAGTGATGGGCACCCCTTGCCCCCTTCTTGAGTGAACTCAGACCCTTTGCATATGGGGGTCCCCTCTGCAAGCCCTAGTGTAGATGGAAAGCCCACCCAGTAAGAGGGGCGGGTATTCAAATGACTGAAAGGGTCCTAGAGAGAGGGAAGGGATTAGATTTTACATTTCTAAACACTTGGGGTGAGGTGCCCTGTTCTCTGGTCCAGAGTTGTCTGGGCTGTTGGGTTTCTAGTTTCTGCTGCTACTCAGTGTTAGCCTGTCAACTGACAGCATCTCGGCCAGAGACGAGCCCGGCCCAGAGGAATGTCTTGCTGGAGATGAAAAGGGAAAGTGAGGGTCCAGGGTCTCCCAGCTCCCCACCACTATTATTAGTGTACTTTGTATATGCAACCTATAGTTGTAGGAATTTAGAACCACATGAAGCAGTGAGATCAAATGGAAACCTTGAACTGGTTTTTCTGGAATCATTTTGCCTGGGCGGCTTGGGGTACTGTGGGGAAGAATGCATGTAATGTAAAAGCAAGGCTCTTGCCAGTTCCCAGGACGCCCAGAATGGGCTCAGTTACAGGAGAGAGGCTGCATGCAGCTCCATTGTCAAGGGCGCTGCGTGGCCTTGCTCAGAGGTGCTGTGTTACAAAGTTTTCCAGTGGTTCACTGCTTTCTAAATCAAGGTGCCATCAATGTCACCCTCACCCTATCCCATTTGCCTTCTTAAAGGAGAAGATAAAATAGAATTAAAGTTTTGAGCTGGGCATGTTTGTAGCCCTGGGAAGAACCATGCACGTCCAGCAGATCTCACAGATCATGTGTATGGAATCATTAAAAAGGTTAGAGATAGCTGTCCCAGCACAGCCGTCCCAGTCTGAGCAGGGCCTGGGCCTACTTCCGAGCAGAGGACAGGTGGGATGTGATGAGGGAAGTGGTTGTCTTCTAAGGGTGTCACCGGCACTGGGCCATCACACACCTGTCACCTTTGACATTTGAGGAGAGACATGTGGACTTTTGAAATGCTCCTCAATGAAAGCAGAAAGACCTTTGCCATGGGGAATGGACATGGTAGAGTGGGCGGTAGCAATCGCCCCTCTGACCAAGTAGCAGATTTCCAGGACAGGACAGAGCCTCACACAGAGGCCCAGAGATTCGGATTCCAGTCTTGGGGATGATGGGGCTACCACTGAATCTTTGTGACATGAAAAAGTCATTATTGCATCTCTAGGCCTCAGTGTCCTCATCTGTGAAATAGACAAGATGATCTTCATGGCCTCTTCAGGTAATAATTCGGTCAGTCTAATATATCATGAGGGGATCACTCTGACATCAGAGTGGAGGCTGCACTGGAATGTTGCCTGGAGGCCAGGAGATGAGCTACCATTAAATTACCAATACCTTTCTTAAGCTCTGTCAAGAAAAGCATGAGAATGATCTGAGCAACAGTTGTATCAGCTAGAAACTGCTGAGTAACAAGTCACCCTAAAACTTCCCATCTATTACTTTTCAAAATCTACAGGTCACTTAGAGGTCACACTGACCTGGTCTGACCTGGCCCATCTTGACTGGGCTAATGTACATGTTTATGGTTCCTCAGCTGGCAGATCGACTGGGAATTCTCCGGTCAGCTCTCCGTCACGAGTCTGTCACATCTGTCCAGCAGCTCAGCCCAAGCAAGCTCTCATGGCAGGTGCGCAGGTCCAAGTGAGAAATCAGGCATTTTTTTTTTTAAAACCTCTGCTTGCATTGAGTTTGCTACTGTTCCATTTTCCTAAGTGAGTGTCCTGGCTGAGCCAAAATTCCATGTGAGAGACACAACCAGAGGGCACAGACACAAGGAAGCATGAAAATCAATGCTCTGCAGAGGTGACCATGGAGAGACGATGCATACAAGAAATACTGGGGAACGGCATTATGGGATTGAGCCCCACATCAGGCTCCTCCGCTATGAGCCTGCTTCTTCCTCTCCCACTCCCCCTGCTTGTGTTCCCTCTCTCGCTGGCTGTCTCTATCTCTGTTGCATAAATAAATAAAATCTTAAAAAAAAAATTAAAAAAAAAAGAAATACTGGGGAGAAAAGGAGAAGGTGGCTTCCAATCAGCTACGACCTCAACGCATTTCAAAACCTTGGACAGTGAGGGGGTTTTGGAGTGAAGGAGAGGCTTGGTTTCAGGTGATTTTGAGTTTGTCCTTGAATAGGCTCCACGTCTTTGTGACCAGGAAACAAGATGGGCAGTGTCAGTGAGGACATTCACATGGAAGGTGCTCGGCCAGCTGGCAGTCCACAGGTGAAGGAGGATGCCGGGGAGTAGAGATTCCCGAAGAAAGAATTCTGATCTCCCTGTTGTAGATTCTTCTGCTCAAAACCCTGTTCTCCATAAACATGTCTCATTTTGTACCTATCTTTCCTTTCAGTTTTTGCCAGGATTCCTCCCCTGCCACACTAAATCATGTACACTAAAAAAATAAATAAATAAAGCAAAAGGTGAGGATGCAGGATGCGGGAGGGTATGAAGCTGGGCACCCAGCGTCAGCGACGGGGAGGGCAGTGGGATCAGAGAGAGGAGAGACGAGGCACTCCGGATGCCCTGGGGCGCTGGGTGGCAGCAGTGTCCCTCCTACATTCTCCACAAGATCTCCCTTGCCTGCCCAAACCTCAATGGGGGACTTTGTGGCTTGTTTAAATGATGGAGGTCTCAGTCCCACCAATTTATCTTCTAGGAGAGAGAGTATGAGGGAGGAGGGAGGACAGGCATGGCCAGCCCCTTTGCAATTTCCCAGGGACCGGGGTTGAGGGCCATCAACTTTGTTTTGTGGTAGCTTTCCCGTATTTGTGACATTTGTGACTCTGAGTCTGTTTCTCCTGCCACAAGGGGCCACAAAACGATTCAAACAAGAAGAGGAGGAAGAATGTAGGGCAGCAGCAGAACACTACAGGGTCACAGAAGGTATTCAGATGCATTTTCAGGTTTGATTCTCAAACTGCCCTACACTGTCGGCTTCATCGAGACAGAGAAATCCTGTCTGTCTCACCCATTGCATCCACAGTGCTTGGAGCAGTGAGGGGCACTGAAGAGGTGCTCCATGCATGTTTGTTGAAAAAATGAATAAACCCTATGAAGCAAGAAAGGCAAGCCATTATCCCCATTTTATATGTGGAGTCTAGAGTCTCACCGATACTAAATGGCAGAGCCTGGACCAGACGGAGATTCTCAGCCCAAGGTCATTGCTAGCTACTTTGTCCTAGAATCCTTCTAGGTCATTAGCTTCAGGAAGCAAAGAATCCCAAAGACATGACCGTGTGGAGCAGCTGTATAGTGCACAGGAAAGCCAGCAGGACCCTTGGAGTTTTCTGGAACAGAGAAAGCTTTGCAAAGAAAGCTCAAGACAGAGATGTGGGCGAGTAGCTGGCAAGAAGCCCCAATTCTCCTGGGCTGCAAAGGTACGTTCGCAGCAGGCAGGGCCCAGCTGGGAACATTGGCAGCTCTTCAGCCTCCCTTGGAGCCGAGCTTCAGAATGAAGCCTCTCTGGGCAGCCGAAGTGCTCACATGAAAACCAGCTCCAAACACAGCAGAGTTAGAGCTGACTGATCTGTGTACATCCACTGTTTGGATATTAGCCATCCTACGACTAGGGACCCATCACTGCCACTATTTGTTCGCTGGAGAAAATACGGTCTCAGAAGGAAATAGTCTTACCAGAAATTAAGAAGTTAATGTGCATAGCTGATCATGGAGAATGACACAACATTAGTTCTTAAGGTCAAGGGGAGCCCTGAATGGACCACAGCCTGGGTTCCTAGGCAAAGGTCTGGAAGCAGTTGAAATAACACACATATCGTGAGTGTTCTGAAGAAGAGGGTCCGTGGCTCTCATCGGATCCTGACAGCGGTCTCTGATTCAAATCCAGCCACATCAGGATCTAGAATAGACTTGCCAGCTTCCCTAACTGCTCAGCTTTGCTTAAAGCCCCAGGGATGGGACGTGTCCTTTGCAAGGCAGTGCATGCTGTTTCCTGTGGTCAATGCTTGCCCCCGAGTGAGCAGTGGGCAGGTTGTCCCACTGGGACCTGAGCAACACCTCTCCCTCCACGCGTCCAGCATGTGGACTCAGAACCAGAGCTGTAGCATGGGAACGCTGGAACAGGCTCCAACGGATGCCAGCAGGCATTGAAGGAGCTGCGTTTAAACTTGCTGTATATAATGAATCATCGAGCTTTACATCAGAAGCCAGGGATGTACTGTATGGTGACTAACATAATAAAAAATCATTAAAAAATAAATAAATAAATAAATAAATAAATAAAAACTTGGTGTATTTACAGACAACTAACGCCTAGTTCCCGCAAAGTGAGGTGTTTTAAATGAGAATTTCTGCTCATATGCTCAAAGGGGACTTCCATAAAGGCCAAGCCTCCAGCAGGTGGGATCTATCAACCCCAAAATCCTTTGGACCCAGCTCAGGATCCCATGAGGTTTCAGTAAAGGAGGCAAAGCCCAGAGTTTGTGCTAAAAGTGATACTCAGGTGCCATCTGGTGGTCACTACTTATTAATGCACCTTTTAAAAAACTTGTACCTGCAGTGTTTGCATTTCTTTTTACCGATTTCAAAACAACTCAGTTCGAACTCTTCCCTTTACTTACGTGTAAGCTGAGGTTCAGGGATTGCACAAGCGGTGTGGTAGGTGGCTTATCAGTGGCAGAGCCGACCTTGAAGCTTAGGCCTTCAGGTTCACCTTCCAGAGCGCTCTCCCATCTTGTGCAATGTTAACTTTTCCTACCACTTGGCTCCTCTGGGACAGGAATTTTCCATCTGGGACCAATGTCTGGGCTGACTGTCCTCCTCTGTGCTCCTGCAGTTCCCTAAGTTTCCTCTCTTCAACAGCCTTCTCTACCCAGGTTGTCCTGCTGACTTTTCTGCATCCCTTGCTCAACAAGAGACCTTTGAGAGCAGAGACTGTTCACGTTCTGTATCCCAGGATCCAGCCTGGAGCCTGGATCACAGAAACAGGTGAGTGAAGTCCCCCATCACCCAGGCGAGCAGTACAGCATGCTATACCTGTCACCAGGGCCACTGTCTTCCCGTTCCGTGCTGTGGACCCCGTATGCTTCAAGGGTCCTGGAGAGAGCAAGACATGGTCCCTATCATGTGGAGCTCCAGTCAGAGGGGAGGCCCAGCCAGGTCAATCATGCATCACAATACCCTGTGGGGAGTCCCACACAAGGGCAACCTAAGGGCAAAGAGAGGGCACTGAGGTGAGGCTGAGAAGCTCAAGGTAGTTTCTGAGATTTGAAGGTGAACTCAGGCGAACCCTGGGCATCTGGCAGCAGAAACAGGCGTGAACAAGCAGGTGCATTTAGGGCATGCCTGGGGTACAGAACGCATCTGCGTTGTGGGTGGCAAAGGCAAACCCAGGGGCTGCACCTGGGCCAGATCACGAGGGCTTCGAACACCAGCATGTGGCAGCTTCGCCCCTGCTTCCAGCGGTGAGACCCCTGCGAAGGATTTTAAGGTCAACAGTGATGGGAGTCTTACAATGCAGAGTCCCAGGGCCCCTCCACAGATTCTGATTCAGTAGGTCTGGGCTTGTAGTCCCAGGATTTTTCACTTTCAGCAGAAATTAAGCACTTTGGGGACTTCTGGTACAAATGGTCAAGGGCCACACTGGAGGGAGCCCTGGAAAAGAATGAGAGGAAGCGAGGGACCAAGGACAGAAGGCGACACAGTGAGGGATGGGCTGTGAAAAAGAAGCCTTGTGGTGGCAGCCGAGGGGGAACAATTGGAGGGGTGGGAAGGGACCAAGGAATAAGGGAATGTGCCTGTAAGACCACAGGAAAATTGTTTTAAGGAGGAGAGAACTGTCTCCCAAAGCAAACTCACCAGGAAAGTTAAATTAGGCATGAACAGAAAATGGGTTGATTGGCTTTGGGCAATGAGGAGGTCCTGAATAACTACCCAGGGGGGTGGTTTTGTTGGAAGGGTGGGGGCAGCACCAGACAATAGAGGGTCTGAAGTAACTGGAGAGAAGTGCTGACACTCAGGGGCTCTTCCTCCCTCCAGAAGCCTGGCCGGAAAAGAAAATGGATGGGGAAGGACAGGACGTAGGTGCCAGAGAAGGATTTGGGGGTTCAGGCGGGAAAACTTGACTACCTCTCTCTGCTGTGGGGGCGGAGTGGGTGGAGATCAGAGCAGAGGGAGATCAGTCCAGGAGGGAGGGTGGTGGGAGAAGGGAGAGCCCTGGAGAGCAGCGCATGCAGGGGAGAGGTCCAGAGCCTCTCCCCCACTGGGGCAGGTGGGGAGAGCAGGCGAGAGGTGTGCTTAAAAACTGGTTCACAGTTTGATTCAAGTGCGGTACAAAGAAAACAAACACCATAAGTAGCAACTCACTGGGCCGAAATCAGAGTTGATATAAATCTGAGAGAAATAGGGAAGTTCATTAAATAACTGAACAAAGATGCAAAAAGGCGTTAACAGTCTAGTGAAGAACTAAAACCCAGCTTTAATCTGGCAAACGTAAAGTCTGCACTTGGTTAAGAATTAGCTTCTGCCGGCACAGGAGGGTGACTGGACCTCACAGCAGCCAAAAATTTAAAAAATTAACTGATGATATTCTCTATTTGACTGAAAAGGAGTATGAGGCTTTTAAAAGCTAAGGATCTGAGGTTGTCAATGTGAGATCCCAGGACTTTGCAAAATTCTAACCTACCAACTGTTAGCTCCACCCTTTTCTAAAGATATGAGGGTGAGGAAGAGTGGGCGGTATGATTGTCGAGACAACTCAGTCTATACCCTGCTTTATAAATGTTTTTAAAGTAACTCATTTGGGGCGCCGGTGGCTCAGTAGGTTAAGCGTCTGCCTTCTGCTCAGGTCGTGATCCCTTCCTGGGATCCAGCCCTGCATCCGCCTGGGTGGGGGGCGGGGGGGAGTCTGCTTCTCCCTCTGCCCTTCCCCCTGCCTCTCCCTCTGCCTCACCCCCTCCTTGTGCTCTCTCTCTCTCCCCCTGCTCCCTTTCTCTCTCAAATAAATAAATAAAATCTTTAAAAAACTAAAAATAAAAAAATAAAGTAACTCATTTGCAAATGACAGTATATCATTAGTTTTTGATGTAGTGTTCCATGATTCATTAGTGGCGTATAACACCCAGTGCTCATCAAATCATGTGCCCTCCTTAATACCCATCACCCGGCTACCCCATCCCCCCACCCCCCTCCCCTCTGAAACCCTCAGTTTGTTTCTTGGAGTCCACAGTCTCTTGTGGTTCGGTGGGAACGCAAGCTGGTTCAGCCACTCTGGAAAACAGTGTGGAGGTCCCTCAAAAAGTTAAAAATAGAGCTACCCTATGACCCAGCAATTGCACTACTGAGCATTTACCCCAAAGATACAAATGTAGTGATCTGAAGGGACATCTGCACCCCAATGTTTATAGCAGCATTGTCCACAATAGCCAAACTGTGGAAGGAGCTGGGACGCCCTTCAACAAATGAATGCAAACGATGATTGGAACCCAGTTCTTTGCGATTTATCTCAAAAGTGACTGTGCTGATTGCACCAAACAAACTTCACAAATGGGGAGCTTTGCAAGGATCCCCAAGACCTTGCGGCCTTGAAGAGATTCTGATTGTGTAGATCTTGAGGGTGGGGGACTGTCAATGAAACACAGCGAGGTTTGGAAGCCGCTGGTTAAGAAAGCTTTCGAGTATCTGGTTCCCATCCTAAGCGTAACGTGTGTGAGAATCATTCTTATTCCACATATGCACAGCGCGCTCCTTACTCTCGGCTCCTACATTTCAGTCGATGACCCATTTTTAATTCATACTTTTGTATCATGAGATGTAAGGGTCTAAGTCCGTGTATTTATACGTGTGTGTCTGTATTTTTGCACGTGGATCTCCCATTGCACCCCTCCCTTTAAAGGGCACGCTTTCCCCATTGAATGGCCTTGGCATCTTTACTGAAAATCCATTGATCATAAATATGTAGGTTTATTTCTAGACTCTTCTGTTTCATTGATCCACATGTCCATCCTTGGAGGAAGGATAAGCACTGATTTGTGAAAACATTGTTTCATTTATATGTACTAGGGTTAGTGTGTAAATTGTATTTCTTACGGAGGATTTCAGGAAAAAATATTTTCCTGAAAATTATTTATCAAAGCAGTGCCAGATAATACTTACAAGATCAAAAAAGTGTTCTAGAATAGGCTATTGGCACCTGCAAAGATTGCGGAACAGAGTACAGCCGCACACTTTGCAGAAGGGGAAACTGAGGCCCATAGGGAGGAAGTAACTTAAGCACAGTTAGGCAAGCCTCAGTGCCTTTCCTGGAAGCCCCCATCTTCCTGCTGTCCCTCCTGCTCTCCTGGGCGTCCTTGAGGGGCTCCCATCTCCACCCCCCGTACTGCGGTCCTGCTGGCAGAGCTCCATGGGTGCATGCTGGGCAGGAGTCCTGGGGGCAGCAACCTGCCAATGCCCCTGTCTTCTCCTTTCTCTTCAGCCTCCCCCCAGAGGCTCAGTGACCACTTTCTGCCCAGACACTGCATTGCCCGGTGGGTCGAGCCCCAGACGACTGCTCCCTGTCCGCCTGCCCCTCCCTCTCCAGGGACTGGGAAGCTGGCTTTTCTTCCAGAACAGATAAAAGACAGCAGCACCATCGACGTCAAATGGTTCTTACACAATTGCAGCATCTTGCTGAGAATCATGTAAATAACCCCGGGAACATATGGATTAAATTTCCCTCAACTTACCAGGAATGTAATAAGCCAGGGCCGTGGAGGAAGGCAGCCACTCCACCAGGCGCTCGGAACAGTTGAAAGAGTCCCCTCCCCGCCCCAGGGGAGGAGCTCTCCGTCCCTCTCCAGTTCCAGGGATCCTACCCTCAACAAGACACAGGCACTTGGCTCTGTCCCTGGCAGGCTGGGCTCTGTCACGGCCCCAGCATCCCAGGCAGCTCCTTACCACCCTCTTTCAGAGGAAGACCGTGCCTCCAACCTCGCAAACTGGGAAGAATGAATGCTCACCGCTTCATTCATTCAGCCACTTGTGCACCTTGTATTTATTGAGCACGCTGTCTGGGGGGTAGGAATATCACGAGGAACAAGAAAACACTGTCCTGCTGCCATGTCTAGTGAAAGAACTTTCCAGCACCCCTCAAGTTATCAAAGCTTTTGAATAAGGGCGAGTTCCCAGCATTGACAGTGTTGGGGCAGAGGCTGACGGAGACACAGGGGGCAGATGCAGAATCGGGTGGCTGACCTCCAAGGTCCCTCTTGAGGGCAAGCGAGCTTCCTGAGGTTTGAAGCTCTTGGAGCACCACCCCTGCTTCCTTCCTGCCTCCCGCCCACATGGTTCTTTTCTGAAGGCACCTGGAAGACCTTAGCCCGGGAGGTTTTTGCTGGAAGGCGTGAGAGGTCTCTGGAGAAGCAACAGTGGGTCCAGAAAAAGCAGAATGCTCATCCTTCCTGCTGAGAAGACCGCATCATTCTCATTTCTTTTTATTTCTTTTCTTCTCTGACCCCTCAGAAGAAATCTGAACACTTTCTCCTGAGTGAGGATGAACTTGAAAAATAAAACGAAAACATTTCAACAAACATAAAAGTTCTGGGTAAAACTTTCCCATTGGGGAAAACTGCGTGAAGGATACACAGGCGATCTGTATTATTTCTTTGAACGGAATGTAAATCTACAATGACCTCAAAATAAAAGGTTTAATTAAACCTGAAAGTTCTTGACAACAACACTATGACTATGTAAGGTGTTACCTTTAGGGGAAGCAGAGTGAGGGAGGTAATGGAAATCTAGACTGTTTCTCCAGCTTTTCTGTTACTCTGAAATTACTTCAAAATAAAAAGTTTAAAAACAATTTGTAAAAATGCAAGAGACTGCTTATCGATAGGGAGAGGGGCAGAGTTGCCAAATGGGGAATTAGTACACGTTGCCTTTCTATGTGACCTCGGGCAGGTCCTTTCTTCTCTCTGGCCCTCAGTTTCCCCACCGGTAACATGAAGGTGCCTCATACTGGGCTCTTCTTACACAACACCCTGCCCCATCTGTGGCCCAGTTTGTGGCCCCAGGTCTATGTCAGTCTCGCCCTTCACTTCATCCTTCCCGCCCTCAGCTGCTTAGATTCTTCATCTGCAATGAAGGGATAAATAACATCCATTTTTTAATTGTTAAATTAAAGATAAAAGGAAGGAGCAGATGCCAAGTGCCTGACACGTAGCAAATACTCAGGAAATATTTGGTTCCTGCCCCTTTGCCCCTTCCTTTCCCACTGAGTTCGTCCACCTTCCACCTCCCACCCCCACGCCCCGCCCCTGTGGCAGGTGCACAGCTTTAACAAACACCTGTGATGCTGTGATGTTCTCACTGCTCGTAGCAAGAAGCAAGGTGGAGCACATGGGTTCTCGGCTGCTTTAGAACAGTGGTTTTCGTGCTTTGGGTGCATCTGAATGACTTGGGTGAGCTTGTTAAAATACAGATGGCCGCTCCCTCTCTAGAGCTCTCCTTCAGCAGGTCTGGGGCAGGACTTCAGAGAATGTGGGACTCCAGCAAGTTCTCAGGTGATACTGCTGCTAACATGAGTTCTTTGCAAACACAGAGCATAGCTACACACCCCATGTTGCAGAGGAAAAGCAGATTGGCCAGAGAGGTTGGCCCTAAGGGACGGAGGAAGGCAGTTATACCAAGGAGGAAGAAATGCAGGTCTAGGGGAGGGTGACAGCTGGGATGGGCTCTGGGAGATCAGAGCAGGCATCTTTTCTGAGGAAGGCGTGAGAAAGGAGTTGCTCCAGCTTTTCCTCCCCCCACCCCCGCCTTCCACCCAAAATAAAGCACTGCGCCCAGCATCCCTCAATCCAGAGCCAAGTAAGATCAGGACTCAGGCTGAAGGGCTGACTGCAAAAGCAGAGGGAGGGAAAGATAGGAGGAAAATCTCCAAAGCCCGGGACACACAAGCTGAAAGGGTAGTGGAAATTTGGTCAATCCCAGGTTTGCAAGGGGAACATTCCTGGGTGGTTTGGGGGAACTGCGTCAGTAGGAGGTTGCCCGTGGCTGTGTTCGTCAACAGCCATGCGCTCTAGTAACAAGTGAGGTGGAAGATGAAGGAGATGAAGAGAAAGAAGGAGACGGAGAAGGAGAAGGAGAAGGAGAAGGAGCCTCTAACTTTTATTAAAGATTTAAGTAAGTGCCCAGCCCTGGGCTAAGCACTGTATACATTTTATCTCCATGAAATAGTCATTACCCTCCTTCACACATAGTAACGATTCCCAGGTTCCACAGGTACCCACACCAGCTGATGCCTGACTTTAGACCCTGCTCTCTCTACTGGTTTACTGCCTCGTGACCTCCTGGATTTCGTCAGTCCCTATGATCTGTGTGAATTGGGCCAAATCAATTTTTCTGAGACCCAGTTTCTCTGCCAGTAAAAAAAATAAAAAAAAAATAAAAATAAAAAGTTGACGGCAGGTACTCTCAAAGGGTTGGTAAAACTGAGAAGTGAAGGGCTGGTTATTGTGTGTGTCTTAACCACCCAACTAAAAGTTAATAGTCGTGACCGTGACCTCTGACCTGCAGGACGGTAACCACTTGGGGGTCTTCTATTTGGTTCTGGGCACCACTGGGTTAACATTTTCATCCCTTTGTAAGTAAAACCATTACTCACCAGTGTAACTAATGTTTCATTTTTACCAATTCCAAAACCATTACACCAAGGAGCCAGAGTTTAAAAAGAATTTAATTGAAGGCCAAAACATGCCCAGTAGCAATGCCTGTTTTATAAATAATTTCTGCTCCAAATTCTAACTTGGTATAAATCTTTTTGTGTATATTTCAATTTTTTAGCGTGTGGTATACAATGTTTTCATCGTATCTCTGTGCAAAACCCTGAGTGTTCAGAAAAAGAACAACAGCCATGATAGTCCTTCTCATTTTAAACAGTGCCACATGGTAGGCTGAATGATGACCCCTGTCTCACAAGGACACAGGCTCAGGCAAGATACATGGGATGCTCAGATTCTTGGAGCTGTGTCCACCCACCCAGCTGGTGTGGGCGCAGACCAGACCTCCTCGTTTTGTCCCATGCTCCTTCCACAGACTGTTTGAGAGAAGAACATGCCACGCACCCCATCCCCACAGCACATCCGCCCACACAAGCAGCTTTTTTCATGTAAGCGTGGATTAGCACAGGTAACAGCACAGTTAGAAGGGGCTTGGTGATTGTCTAAGAATTAACATAAGGTATAAAAGTTCTGAGCAGTCAGAACAGCCTAAGATCACACTGACAGAAGGGGTTAGGAGGCTCCCCCACCAACTTCAGTCCACAGAGATCTGGAAAGGAGGTGTTTACCCCATCAGGCAGCACCAGAATCCCTGCTAGGAGAGGGTGCTGAGCCAGGTTGCACGCCTTCCTCCCCATCAAACCCTGACTTCTCAGTGTGCAGCTGTCAAGCACCTGAGGGGACTTCTAGAACATCAGAATGTGAAAACCTACATGGTTACTCTGGAGAGCCCCAAATCTAAATTTTCAAACATGTCATTGAATTAACAGTCCATTTATGGAATTAGCAACTTTTGCAGCTGAGTGAGATCCTAGATAATCTATTTATTTTTCAAATGGGGGTACTGAAGTTCAGAGACCAAATGTGACTTGTTCAAAGCCACATACATTTCACCGTGACAAAGATGGAAATCAGTAAAAACTACTCAAATTTAAAACTATGCAACAGGCACAGTGCTAACAGATGTCTATGCAACATACCATACAATGCTTGCAATAAATGAGGAGTGAAGGGGAAGGGACGATGAATTCTTCTCCATGGTCAAACATCCAGGAAATGGCAGAGTCTGGATTCACAGCCAGGTCTGTCAGGCTGCCTCTCGTAATATCATGATTTATAATAAGAAATACATATTTGGTCTTTGTCCCCATTTCTAGCACAGAGCTTTCAAGACCTTTGGAATTTTCCAGGTGATGAACAATAAAGGTGTCTTTTGTTATGTTAATGAGATGACTTTTGAATCCCACCTAAGGATGGGAGCTGGTTGCCAGGGGAACCAACTAGGTGATTAGAGGGTTGGAACTTTTTTAAGCTTTATTTATTTATTTGAGAGAGAGAGAAAGAGACAGAGAATGGGGGGAGGGTCAAAGGGAGAGAATCCTCAAGCAGACTCCCTGCTGAGTGCAGAGCTTTATGTGGGGCTCAATCCCAGGACCCATGAGATCCTGACTTGAGCTGAAACCAAGTCAGTCACGCAACCAACTGAGCTATCCAGGCACCTGAGAGAGTTGGAACTTTTAGTCCCACTCTCTGACCTCAGGGAGGGGAGAAGGCCTTAAGGTTGGGTCAATTGCCAATGGCCAATAATTTAATCAACCATGTCTGTGTAATGAAGCCTTCATTAAGAACCCAAAAGGATAGGGTTTAGAAAGCTTCCAGGTTGATGAATACATAGAGATTTGAGGAAAATAGTGTTCTTGGAGAGGGCATGAGAATTTCATGCCTTTTTGCCGTACCTTGTTCTATATATTTTTTCTGTCCAGTTGTTCCTGAGTTATATCATTTTATAATAAACTGATTCCTTTGTAAACAAAATGTTTCTCTGAATTCTGTAAGCCTCTATAGCAAATTAATCAAACTGAAGGAGGGGGTCATGGGAACTGTTGATTTATAGCCAATCGGTCAGAAGCCTAAGTAACAACCTAGACTTGCAGTTGGCACCCTGAATTGGAGGGGGGTGTTGGAACGTCCTGACTATAGCTGGTTTTGGACAGGAGCGCAAGTGACAACCCAGACTTGTGATTGTCATCTGTAGTGGAGGACAGAGAGGCAGTCTTATAGGACAGATTAGAGGTAGATTGTGTCAGAATTGAGCTGAATTGTGTTGCTTGGTGGCATGGGGAAGCCCCTCCCCCTCCCCACTTTGGAATTGGGTACAGGAACCCAAATGACCTCTCAATCTGTGTTTGAGAAGAATCACTGATGGGCATGCTAGAGGATAAATTGGAAATTGCAAGTCTGGGAAAAGGAAAGCCAGTTCAAAGGTGCTCACGAATTTCCCAGTGACACAGTGAGGGCTTGAACTAGGAGAGCTGAAAAGGAACGCTGAGGTGGAGCTCTTCTAGCATCAGCCCTGCCCTCTGGTGAGACTCAGCGTGGATGTTAACATGAAGATATGCTATCATCCACAGGGAAACCCCTATAGTGCACAGAAAGAGGTATCAGCTGTAACCAGGTTGGCTGAGGGTATCCGTGACCTTTCCCTGAGCATCATAGAATGGACTCGCAGTACATTTCAGATACAGCTGTGAGCCAGGGCATAGTGAAACACACCAATGACCGTGCATCAATTTTTTTTTTATTCCTCAAACCAAGGAGGATGAAAATAATATAAACCCATCAGAACATCCTTGTGGACATCTTCCCCTGGGTCCAATGGGGTCCCTCTGAAATATCCAGTCCAATATTATTTCTAATAATATTCATTCTGGTAATGTTTTAATGAGTAAACACATGTTAATGGAGTGTGAAGCACTCCTACATATGTGAAGCATTGTGCAAGTTGCCTTGAGGGACACAGCAGGCGTGTAGTATAAGGAGTTTCCCCAAGGAGCTAGCTCTATAGTAGAAAGTACAGGGGTGTCCAAGTGGCACAGTCGGTTAAGCGTCCAGCTCTTGATTTTGGCTCAAGTCGTGATCTCAGGGTTCATGACATCGAGCCCTGTGTCAGGCTCCATGCTTAGCTCGGAATCTGCTTAGGATTGTCTCTCCCTCTCCTGCCCCATGCCCCGTTTGTGCTCTCTCTCTAAAACGAATAAATAAATCTTAGAAAAAGGAGGTATAAAATACAGATATAAATGACTGAAACACAAGATGGTCAGAGCTACATGACTTCAGAGGGTAGGTAGAATGGCTCTGAAAGTTCAAAGAAGACACTTCTAGCTGAAGAGGGGTAAGGCAGGGGGCAGTCAGGGCAGCTTCCTGGGACAGATGACAAATAAGAGAGTGATTTAGAGGATTTTCGTGTATGTTCCCTCCGTATCTCCCAGATTCTCCAGGAAAACCCAAAGGAATGGACTGGAATTATTATTATTATCATATTACTATTATTATCGTATTATAGAGGGGAGATTGAGTCTCAGTAAGCTTATTTCTCAAGATTCACAACACCAGAAAAAGTAGCAAAGGCAGGACTAAAACCCTGATCTTCTGCTCCCAAACCCACTAACTGGTTTGGCCATGTCTCAGGGTATGTGGAAAGGCTCCTTTATACATCGTAAGTCCCCATCCCAACCCCCTGAATAGCTGATTTTATAGACCATTTCCCAGGCTCTGGGAATTACTTTGGGCTGGCCTTAACAAACCAGCTGGGTTGCAGAACTTTGTTGATCATATTCTCTATAAGCATGTCTCTGGGGAATTGTTCAGATTCACAGGGCTCCTGGAGTTTCCTGTTGAGACCATTGTCCTGGAAAGAATCTGGAATGACTCTTAAATGTTTGATCTTTTCTCAGAAATATAAGCATGAGGCATTTCCAGGAGTGTGTACTCACATGTCTTCTATTTTTCTTGATAGACAATGGAATGTTGTGGTTAATATTAGAGATTCCAAAGTCACATGAATAATGTCACTTTGCCACTTGACAGGCATATGACATTGGACAACTTACCTAATTTCTCTGAGCTTCAGTCTCCAAATGTGTCCAATGCAAATAATAATAATAATACTTAACTCAAAGGGTGACATATAGGAAGTGCTTGAAATATCTGAACTGTCATTTTAATTGTGTCTCTTTTCACCCACAAAATAATAGAGACTCTTCAACTTCCAGTGCAAATATCTTTTAAAAACAAGGGCAAAATTGGGACAGCTGGGTGGCTGAGTCGGTAGGGCATCCAACTCTTGGTTTTGGCTCAGGTCATGATCCTGGGGTCATGGGATCAAACCTCAGGTCAAGGTCTGCACTCAGTGGGGAGTCTACTTGGGGTTCTCTCTCTCCCTCTCCCTCTGCCCCGCCCCCGCCCCTCGAAATAAATAAATAAAAACAAGGGCAAAATAAAGACTTTTCCAGATATACAAAATTTGAAAGAATTCATCACCAGCAGATCCACACTGAAAGAAATGTTAAAGGAACGCTATCATACAGAATGAAAATAATATCAAATGGAAGTAGGGATCTACACAAGGAATGAGGAGCACTGGAAATGGTTAAGTACATAAAAAAATATGGGTGGGTTCTTCTATTATTCAAATTGATTTAAGATATAATTATTATTTTATAAATAAAACAATAAAATAATGTCATGTACTGAGATGTTTGTAACATATGTTTAAGGAGCATTCCTGACAAGAGCAGTCTAGTGACATAAAGAGGAAACAAGGGCAAAATAAAGACTTTTCCAGATATACAAAATTTGAAAGAATTCATCACCAGCAGATCCACACTGAAAGAAATGTTAAAGGAACGCTATCATACAGAATGAAAATAATATCAAATGGAAATAGGGATCTACACAAGGAATGAGGAGCACTGGAAATGGTTAAGTACCTAAAAAAATATGGGTGGGTTCTTCTATTATTCAAATTGATTTAAAGTATAATTATTATTTTAAAAATAAAACAATAAAATAATGTAATGTACTGAGATGTTTGTAACATATGTTTAAGGAGCATTCCTGACAAGAGCAGTCTAGTGACGTAAAGAGGAAAATGAAAGTATATTATCATAATATTCTTATAATACACATGAATTTGTATATCACTTGAAGGTAAACTGTGATAAGTGAAACCCTATACCAACCAGTAAAATACAAAACAAAGAATTATAGCTGATAAACTAATAACAAAAGAGATGAAGTTAAGTTATAGCCCAAATACTAATTCTAATCTAAATTAATCTAAAAGAAAGGAAAAAGAAAAACAAAGAATGGGACAAATGGAATACAAAGAGTGATATAATACACACAAACTCAACCATGTCAATAATCACATTAATGTAAGTGATCTAAATATAAAGATACATATATCTTTTCCTGTGTTATATCTTCATCTTTTTACTTTTAACCTACATGTATCTTTATGTTTCTTATAAGCAACATATTGTTGCTTTTTTATTTATCTTACAATCTCAGTCTTTCAATTTGGGGCACCTGGCTGGCTCTGTGTATGGAATGTGTGACTCTCCATCTCCGAGTTGTGAGTTCAAGTTCCACATTGAGTGTAGCGCTTACATAAAAAATAGAAATAAATGAATAAATAAATAAACAAATGAAAGAAAGCTGCAGTGGCTATATTAATATGAGACAAAGTAGATTTCAGAGCCAAGATATTACCAGGAATAAAGAAAGTCATAATGGTAAATAAAAGAATTAATTGATAAAGAGGCTATGACAATCCTAATGTTATATACCTAATAACAGAGCTTCAAAATATGTGAAGCAAAAATTAATGTAAAGTAGAAAAAAATGACCATTGTAGTTCGTGATTTCATTATTCCTCCCTAAACGGTTAATAAGAACAAGCAGACAAGAAATCAGTAAGGGTATGGAACACTTAAATAACATGATCAGGCAATTGGACATTTAAAGACAACTCTGCCCAACCACAGCAGAATAGACATTCCTTTCAAGTGCACATGGAATTTTTTCCAAGATAAACTACACTTCAAGCCTATAATAATCTCAATATATTTAAAATGGTTCAAGCCATACAAATTAGATTATTTGACCAAAATGGAATTAAATTTGAAATCAGTAACAGAATGATCTCTAGAAAATCATCAAATATGTTGAAACTAAACACATTTCTCTATAACCAGGATTCAAAAAATAAAATGTTAAACAAATGAAAATAAAAACACAACATACAGATATTTGTGGGATGCTACTAAAGCAGTACTTAGGGGAAAATTTATAATACTAATGATAAACCAAAATTAACCTCAAAACAGAATAAAAAGAAATACTATATATCAAAGAAATATAAACAGAAATATGATAGAAAAAAATCAATGAAACCAAAAATAGTTTCTTTGAGGAAGTAATAAAACTGACAAATTTCAATATAGACTGATCAGGATAAAAAGAGTAAAAATATTAATTACCAAATTCAGGAATGAGAGAGGTGACATTACTAAAGATTTTACAAATATAATAAGAGAATATAATTGGCAATGTTATGCCAATAAGTTTGACAACATAGACAAAATAGATGCTTGAGAAACACTAACTACCAAAGTTTACTAAAGATGAAATAGATCATCTGAATAGCCCTGTATCCATTAAATAAATTGAATTTGTATTTAAAAATCTTCTCACAAAGGAGAAGGAGGGAGGGCAGGCCTCAATCACCTTACTGGTAAATTCTACTAAAGACTTAAGGAAGAAATAATATCAATTCTACATAAACTCTTCCAGAAAACTGAAGAAGAGGAAATACTTTTCAACCCACTGTAAGGCCCTGTTTTGCTGATGTTACAATAAAACCAGGCAAAAACGTTACAAGAAGTCTTCAGAGCAATATTCCTCATAACCACAGACACAAAAATTTTTAATAGAATTTTGGCTAACGAATTAAAAAATAGGAAAAAAGAATAATGTATCATGACCCAGTGGGGTTTCTTTCTTTCAGGAATGCAAAACTAACTTTCTGGAAAAGCCAAGAAAATAAACCAACTAAATTTACCATATTAATAAATTAAAAATGAAAAATCATATGACCATCTCAATAAATTAAAAATAAAGACAATTGATAAGGTCCAATTGCCATTCCTGATAGAAACTCTCAGTACACTAGCAATAGAAGAAAAATTCCTCAGCCTGATAAACGGACTATTATAAAAAACCTATAGTTAACATCTTACTTTATGGTGAAAGACTGGGTATTTCTTCCCTAAGATCAAGAGCAAGACGTTTATGTTAACACTTCTATTCAGTATTATACTTTTGGTTCCAGCCAGTGTAACAAAGCAAGGAAAAGAAATAAAAGACATCCAGATTAGAAAAGAAATAAAACTCTCTATTCTCTTGATAATACAATCATCTGTGTAGAAAATCTGATGGAATCATAATTTTAAAAAGCTACGAGAATCAAAATGTCAATTCAGCAAGGTTGCAGGCTATAAGATCAATATACAAAATGAATTGTATTCTTATATATTAGCAATAAGCAATCAGAATAATCATCATCAGATTAATCAGAGTAAGATTTATAAATTGTATTTTATCAAAATTAAAAGCTTTTTTTCTGCAAGACATTAAGATATTGAAAAGACGAGGCACAGACTAGGGGAAAATATTTGCAAATCATGTATTTGATAATGGACTTATGTATATAATGCGCTCGGTACATATAAAGAACTCAATAATCAGAAAACAAATAATGTGATTGAAAAAAACAGGCAAAAGTTTTGAAAAGACACTTTACCAAAGTAGATAGTTGTATAGATAACAAAGATGCTCAAAATCATTATTAGGAAAATGCAAATTAAAATCCAGGGAGATACCTCTAAAAATATATGAGAATGGTTAAAATTAAGAAGACCAACCTTACCAAGTTTTGGCAAGTATGTGGCACAACTAGAATGTTCACTTTGGAAAACTGTCAGGGTCTTAAAACATTAGACTTTACCTTCCATATGACCCAGCCATTCCACTCCTAGAAATGAACCCAAGAGAAATGAAAGCATATTTCCAAACAAACACATGTATGTGAATGCTCAAAGCAGGTTTATTTTTAATAGCTGAAACCTGGAAACAATCCACATGTCCNCAGAGGCACACAAGGAACTTTCAGGAGTGATGGAAATGTTCATTATCCTGATTATAGTGATAGTTTCAGAGGTGCATACATATGTCAAAGCCTATCAGATTGTACACGTTAAATTTGTGTAGTTTATCGGATGTCAATTATACCCCCATAAATCTGTCTTAAAAATAAAATAATTATGGGGCACTCATGATTTCAGCTCAGGTCATGATCTCAGGGTGGTGAGATGAAGCCCTGCCTTAGGCTCTGAGCTCAGTACAAAGTCTGCTTGGGATTCTATCCCTCTCCTTCCACCGCTCTCTCACCTCTGTCTTTCTCAGGAGTATGAATATGTGAAAGACAGTTATTCATAAATAATCTTTCCCTTAAAAAAGTCATAGACTCTAAGGTTGAAAAAGTGCTTGGAGATCATTCTAGATGAATCCCCTGCTTTTGCAGATGAGAACAAATACTGAAACTCAGAGGGAGAGAGCAACGTGTCCAAAGTTGCACAGACAACAGGTATTCANAAACGCCTATGTACTGACAGGAAGCAGCTCAGGTTTCCCTAGGAAAGCAGGGGCAAAGTGGAGAGGCAAAGAGAGATTACGAAGGCACACAAGGAACTTTCGGGAGTGATGGAAATGTTCATTATCCTGATTATAGTGATAGTTTCAGAGGTGCATACATATGTCAAAGCCTATCAGATTGTACACGTTAAATTTGTGTAGTTTATCGGATGTCAATTATACCCCCATAAATCTGTCTTAAAAATAAAATAATTATGGGGCACTCATGATTTCAGCTCAGGTCATGATCTCAGGGTGGTGAGATGAAGCCCTGCCTTAGGCTCTGAGCTCAGTACAAAGTCTGCTTGGGATTCTATCCCTCTCCTTCCACCGCTCTCTCACCTCTGTCTTTCTCAGGAGTATGAATATGTGAAAGACAGTTATTCATAAATAATCTTTCCCTTAAAAAAGTCATAGACTCTAAGGTTGAAAAAGTGCTTGGAGATCATTCTAGATGAATCCCCTGCTTTTGCAGATGAGAACAAATACTGAAACTCAGAGGGAGAGAGCAATGTGTCCAAAGTTGCACAGACAACAGGTATTCAGTGACAGTGCTCTTCCCAGGAAGCCATCTTGTTGTAGAGAAATTGCAAGAAGCAAGAGACTTTACGAATGTTTTATTAGGAAAATTTTCATCCATACCCCAAATTAAAGAGAACCCCGTGAAGAATTGAAATAGAGACTTTAAAGGTAAGTCCCTACCTCTACGATTGCCTCACTATTTACCACCCTAATTTTCTTTTTCCTCATCTCTAAAATAGGGCTAACAATAACTAACGTGTGAAGATCGAATTAAGAGAATATACAGAACGCCTGGCACGTAGCGCAAGCATGGTCAGTATCCTTCCCGGTTGGGTAGAATCCCTCCACCACTGGTTTTCCCACTTCATATTTTGCCATTTCTATAGCTCTTGCTCTTCCTTCAGCCTGTTGAAATCCTGTTCATTTTTTAGTCCCATCTTGAAGGCCACTTTCTACATACACCTTTCATGATCCTTCTACCCCTACTTTTCATGGATAGTAATAATTATTACTATAGGTTGAGTCCCCTTAAAGGGACATTTTGCAGGTGGTTTAAAGATAATACCAAAGAGTTTTTAATCACTACTCCTATAAATACCCAGGTATATGAGAATTTTTATTTGAATACACAATTTTCTCCGTAGGTGAACAGCCTTCGTTAGATTCTCAAAGGTATTTGTATTTGGAAGNAGGCCCTGTTTTGCTGATGTTACAATAAAACCAGGCAAAAACATTACAAGAAGTCTTCAGAGCAATATTCCTCATAACCACAGACACAAAAATTTTTAATAGAATTTTAGCTAACAAATTAAAAAATAGGAAAAAAAATAATGTATCATGACCCAGTGGGGTTTCTTTCTTTCAGGAATGCAAAACTAACTTTCTGGAAAAGCCAAGAAAATAAACCAACTAAATTTACCATATTAATAAATTAAAAATGAAAAATCATATGACCATCTCAATAAATTAAAAATAAAGACAATTGATAAAGTCCAATTGCCATTCCTGATAGAAACTCTCAGTACACTAGCAATAGAAGAAAAATTCCTCAGCCTGATAAATGGACTATTATAAAAAACCTACAGTTAACATCTTACTTTATGGTGAAAGACTGGGTATTTCTTCCCTAAGATCAAGAGCAAGACGTTTATGTTAACACTTCTATTCAGTATTATAATTTTGGTTCCAGCCAGTGTAACAAAGCAAGGAAAAGAAATAAAAGACATCCAGATTAGAAAAGAAGTAAAACTCTCTATTCTCTTGATAATACAATCATCTGTGTAGAAAATCTGATGGAATCGTAATTTTAAAAAGCTACGAGAATCAAAATGTCAATTCAGCAAGGTTGCAGGCTATAAGATCAATATACAAAATGAATTGTATTCTTATATATTAGCAATAAGCAATCAGAATAATCATCATCAGATTAATCAGAGTAAGATTTATAAATTGTATTTTATCAAAATTAAAAGCTTTTTTTCTGCAAGACATTAAGATATTGAAAAGACGAGGCACAGACTAGGGGAAAATATTTGCAAATCATGTATTTGATAATGGACTTATGTATATAATGCGCTCGGTACATATAAAGAACTCAATAATCAGAAAACAAATAATGTGATTGAAAAAAACAGGCAAAAGTTTTGAAAAGACACTTTACCAAAGTAGATAGTTGTATAGATAACAAAGATGCTCAAAATCATTATTAGGAAAATGCAAATTAAAATCCAGGGAGATACCTCTAAAAATATATGAGAATGGTTAAAATTAAGAAGACCAACCTTACCAAGTTTTGGCAAGTATGTGGCACAACTAGAATGTTCACTTTGGAAAACTGTCAGGGTCTTAAAACATTAGACTTTACCTTCCATATGACCCAGCCATTCCACTCCTAGAAATGAACCCAAGAGAAATGAAAGCATATTTCCAAACAAACACATGTATGTGAATGCTCAAAGCAGGTTTATTTTTAATAGCTGAAACCTGGAAACAATCCACATGTCCATTAATGAATGGATGGATAAACAAATTATGGCTTATGAACTAATGATACATGCAACATGGGTGAAACTCAAAATAATGACACTGAGTGAAAGAAGCCAGGCAAGTAAGAGTACCTCATGACCTCATGCACAATTTCATCTGCATAAAATTGTTAAAAATGCAAACGCCTATGTACTGACAGGAAGCAGCTCAGGTTTCCCTAGGAAAGCAGGGGCAAAGTGGAGAGGCAAAGAGAGATTACGGAGGCACACAAGGAACTTTCAGGAGTGATGGAAATGTTCATTATCCTGATTATAGTGATAGTTTCAGAGGTGCATACATATGTCAAAGCCTATCAGATTGTACACGTTAAATTTGTGTAGTTTATCGGATGTCAATTATACCCCCATAAATCTGTCTTAAAAATAAAATAATTATGGGGCACTCATGATTTCAGCTCAGGTCATGATCTCAGGGTGGTGAGATGAAGCCCTGCCTTAGGCTCTGAGCTCAGTACAAAGTCTGCTTGGGATTCTATCCCTCTCCTTCCACCGCTCTCTCACCTCTGTCTTTCTCAGGAGTATGAATATGTGAAAGACAGTTATTCATAAATAATCTTTCCCTTAAAAAAGTCATAGACTCTAAGGTTGAAAAAGTGCTTGGAGATCATTCTAGATGAATCCCCTGCTTTTGCAGATGAGAACAAATACTGAAACTCAGAGGGAGAGAGCAATGTGTCCAAAGTTGCACAGACAACAGGTATTTGGTGACAGTGCTCTTCCCAGGAAGCCATCTTGTTGTAGAGAAATTGCAAGAAGCAAGAGACTTTACGAATGTTTTATTAGGAAAATTTTCATCCATACCCCAAATTAAAGAGAACCCCATGAAGAATTGAAATAGAGACTTTAAAGGTAAGTCCCTACCTCTACGATTGCCTCACTATTTACCACCCTAATTTTCTTTTTCCTCATCTCTAAAATGGGGCTAACAATAACTAACGTGTGAAGATCGAATTAAGAGAGTATACAGAACGCCTGGCACGTAGCGCAAGCATGGTCAGTATCTTTCCCGGTTGGGTAGAATCCCTCCACCACTGGTTTTCCCACTTCATATTTTGCCATTTCTATAGCTCTTGCTCTTCCTTCAGCCTGTTGAAATCCTGTTCATTTTTTAGTCCCATCTTGAAGGCCACTTTCTACATACACCTTTCATGATCCTTCTACCCCTACTTTTCATGGATAGTAATAATTATTACTATAGGTTGAGTCCCCTTAAAGGGACATTTTGCAGGTGGTTTAAAGATAATACCAAAGAGTTTTTAATCACTACTCCTATAAATACCCAGGTATATGAGAATTTTTATTTGAATACACAATTTTCTCCGTAGGTGAACAGCCTTCGTTAGATTCTCAAAGGTATTTGTATTTGGAAGGTCTTTAAGAATAACTATGTCCTTGAAGGGCACCTGGGTGGCTCAGTTGGCTAAGCATCAACTCTCGATTTTGCTTCAGGTCATGATCTCAGGGTCATGAGATCGAGCCCCAAGCGGGGCCCCACACTCAGCTGAGGGTCTGCTGGTG
Organism: Ailuropoda melanoleuca; assembly: GCF_002007445.2. NCBI lineage: Eukaryota > Metazoa > Chordata > Mammalia > Carnivora > Ursidae > Ailuropoda > Ailuropoda melanoleuca. The sequence continues at coordinate 77,167,183 of NC_048218.1, forward strand.
ATTCTCTCTCTTCCTCTCCCTCTGCCCCTGCACACACACATTCTCTCTCTCACCCCTCTTTCTCAAATAAATAAATAAACCTTAAAAAAAAGAAGAAGAACGATGTCTTTGAAAGAGTATGTAAGGAAAGTGTCATCATTACTCCCATTTATGGGGACAAAACCCAAAACAACTCAGGCCCAAAGAGTTGGCATGGCTTACCCACGTACCCCCACCGTGCTATCAACGCAGTGACGAACGTCATGTGTGAGGTGCTTGACTCTCAGGGTCTACTGGCTTGTCTTCAGATGACTCACCCTTTTTCTAGGTCAGATATGGTAAAGACAGAAGGTCCGCAGAGCCTTGTGCCCCTTCCATGTGGGCTGGGGCTGAAAATATTTTGAGGCCCAACCTTTCAGAACAATTGCCTGATCGATAGCCAGCTTTCCTGAGATGTTTTTTGTTTGTGCAGAAGTGTTTTTGTGTTTAAAGTCCTGCCTTTCAGAAAGCTGTTGTCATTCAGGTTGGCTGTGTTGTGACAACTGAAGTGTTTAAATCTGCCCTGTGGTTTGGCTGGCGAATGCAGCCAGCCGCAAGGCCCATGTGCTCCGCGTGAGCCCGAGCCTCGGCCAAGCTGCCCTCTGGGCTGGGTCTAGCTGGGAGGTCGTTCCAGCTCTTTTCCAAACTGCTTTAGTTTCATTACATTTTCCTGAGCCTGGGAGTGGCAGGAGAATCGGGGCTGGTGGGGACGGGGCTGCTGTCTACTTAAGTATTGTTAGCTCCTGGTTTATCCTCCATGTCCCGTGTGCTCACCAAACAGGCATTTTCTAGAACACTCTCTGATCATGTCAGTCTTCGGGAAGAAATCCTTTCTGTCCTCCTGTTGCATAAAGATTCGGTGGCAGTCCTCAGCCCTTTCAAGATCCTGGATCACGGGTGACTTTTCCACAGCTGGCCTGGCAGGCAGGGCTCATGATCCTGTGGGCCCTGGAGACCTGCCTCCCCTCTTCCCTGTCCCAGTAAGTGGCACCAGCGCCCCCTGCAGTCAGCATTCTGGGACTTATCTTTCCTTTCTCCCTTCCTTCGTTCCTCACTGTCAATTTAGGGCCAGGTTCAGGCTCTTCTTGTAACAAAACACATTTTGCCTTTGTCCACTTGCTTCCATGCTGATCCATCCAAGAATTCTCTCTCTTAATCAGGGCTGCTGTACGACTTTCATGGGTTCTAGGCACTTTTGCCTTTATGAGCCCTTTCATCCATCTAGAAAATAAATAAAAATTATATTTTAGCACTGCATTGGTATAAAGGCAAATATAATCTAGGCTAAGTTTATTATTACATATTTGGTTTTTTTAAAAATTAAAACATTTTCATGGGCCCCTGGCCCTGAGCCCACGATGCCAAATGGATAAATGAGTCCTGGTCCTAACTCCTAGGATAGCCTCCTACCTGACCTCCCTGCCTCCCGTTTTCCAAATCCATTTTCCTCATGATACCCAGAGGGATTTTTTAGCACTGTAAATTGGATCGTGCCACTCCGCTGCCTAAGTACCTCTGACGAGGCACTAAAGGCTTTGCATTATTTTTTAAAAAATATTTTTGTTTATCTATTTGAGAAAGAGAGAGAGAGCATGAGTGGTGGGGGAGGGCAGAGGAAGAAGCAGACTCCTTGTGGAGCAGGGAGCCCAATGCCCAATGCTGGGTTCCATTGGGATCACATGACCTAAGCCAAAGGCAGATGCTTAACCAGTTGGGCCACCCAAGTGCCCCTAAAGACTTTGCATTATTATAAATAGGAATGAAGCCTCTCTTGACCACATCCTCCACACAAGTAACTGGTTATGTTTGACCTATCTCCTTCCATACTTACTTCTTTCTATGACATACGGAAAATACATACAAAATGTCTATGATATGTACAAAATATGTATTTTGGTCAGCCTATTGTTTTTTCACTCAATAAATGGTATCGTAACATATGTATCATTCTTCAACCTTCCCTCTTCGCTCAGTGACCTAAGTCTTGGAGAGAAATCCCTGTTGCTGTACATAGATCTTTCCCATTTTCTCTTACCAGTTCTCCACATTCCCTAGTATGACTACATTACATTGAGTCTATTTGACGGAGGACCACTTTTCACCTTGACAACCAATGCTACAAGGAACAGGCTCGCCCATGTGAGCGTTTCTCTAAGACAGATCTCTTGAAGTAAGAGTCTCGATTTGTAAGATTTGCACATTTTTATTTTACTAATAGCCCCAGCTTGCCCTCCCAGTGGTCAGGACACTGTCCATTTCTACAAGCATTGTGTCAGTGGGCCCATTTCCCACTTTCACCAACACTAACCATCTCCAACACCCTCCGTTCTTTCTGAAAGGGCCTGCAAGTGATAAGCTTTCAGAGCCTGGTGGTCTTTATTTCAGCTGAGGGACATAATCCTCTGGCTAGTGTAGAATGACAGGCTTAAAGGTATTTTTCTTTTGCACGTTATGATATTTTTTATTTCCCTCTTGTTTCCAGGTGGTTGGCAGAAAATCTGGATATTAATCTAGTTTTCATTCTTTCTCTTTGGTAATTTTTAAGATTTTAACTTTATCCTTGATATGCTGCATTTTCACTACAAGGAATCGCTAAAATTATATAATTTTATGCATCTATCCCATGTGAGGCCAGGAAGATCCTTTCAGTCTGAGAATGCATGGGTTTTCTCGATTCTGGGAAAACCGAGACCAATATTTCTTCAAATATTTCTTCCTTTCCCTTCTCTTTATTCCATTTTTAATGAAAATTCTACTAGACACATGTAGGATCTTCTGAATCTTTACTCCCTTTACTCTTTCATCCTTCTGATCTCTTTATCTGGGGGAAATTCCTCAGCTTGATATTTCAGATCATTAATTCTTCACTTGTGACCATCCAGCTATCATACTTATGACTGCATTTTAATTTCAGTAATTATACTTAACATCATTATATTTAGTAAAGGCAAGATTATTGTTTTAATTTCACTAACTATCCAAAGGCTTCTTTTTGTATTTCAATCTATCCTTTTTTTTTAAAGATTTTATTTATTTATTTGACAGAGAGAGAGAGAGAGCCAGCAAGAGAGGGAACACAAGCAGGGGGAGTGGGAGAGGAAGAAGCAGGCTCCCAGCAGAGCAGGGAGCCCGATGTGGGGCTCGATCCCAGAACCCTGGGATCACGCCCTGAGCCAAAGGCAGACGCTTAACGACTGAGCCACCCACGCGCCCCTTCAATCTATTCTTATTTCAGATCTTTCTCTTCCTCTTGTTTCATAGATGATACACCCTCCTTTAGCTCTCTGGAGATAGCTTATTTTAAAATCCTGTTCTTATGTTTCTGTTAACTCTATTTCCTTACCTGAAATTCTCTTATTGAATTCATTATCCCTTTTCCAGATACAAATTTTAAAAAACTATTTGTTGATTCTTGTTTGGCAACCTTTCTGTGGTGGCGGTTTCTATTTCTTTCCAAGTGACTTCATGCTACAGCCTTGTCAGCTTCCAGCTTCCCCATGGGACCTTGACGGCTTCCCACATGATCAAGATGGGTCCCCACAGGATGAGTTCCCTGTCAAGATGAGCTCCTCAGCTCACTGCTCCAACTTCTCGTCTACAGACCTCCTTGTACAAGCCTTCCTATTTTTTCACCCACAGGTAATTCCTTGTCTTGATTCTGAGTGCAGCTGTTCGTTTATTTATCTCATTTCTAGCCTTTCTTCTTATTATTTCTATGGACTGGATACAGAAATGGGGAATTTCCATGTCTCTGGAAGTCCAGGTAATATAGTCCATCATTTGGAATCAGCAACCCTTCATCAGCTAACTTGCACCCATTCTATGTAGCTGTCATAACACCATGACTTTGCTGACCATTCTGTATAAAGTAGGCCCTTCTATTGGTCTTTCCCATAGAATTCTGTCCTCTTCCTACATAGTACTCATCACAATTTGTAATTATAAATTCCATTGTGTGCTTACCTCGCTTGATGCCTTTTTAAGGATTATTTGAACATCTACATATTCAAAAAGCACTATTGATCCTAAGGTACAGAGCATATCGTTCAGGCCCTTGAATTATTATAGTGAAAGAGGGACGCAAGTAGTCATTTGACACATGCAATAATTTAAAGCATGTGTAAGGACCAAATGTAGTATTTACTTCTCTGTTGGGTGATCAGAGAAGATTTTCCAGAAAAATGACATTTAAGCAAGATTTCAAAGGATAAATTAGAGGAAGTTCTACAAGCAAATGAGGAAGGGAATAGCACCAAACACCAAGAGAACCAAATATATAAGTGCACGCAGGCATGAGAGAGCATGATGGAATCAGGAATAAGCAACTAGTTTGGTACCAGTTCTAGACGTTAAAGTGTGCGCCTAAGCGTGGGGAAGAATACAGAAGTGAAAGAATAATCCCATGGAAGAGTATCATGTGAGTCAGGATAGGCCAGATTATCTACAGAAACAAACAATGCCAAAAGCTCCGTGGCTTCATACAACAGTTTTTTTTCTCACTCATGCCAAGTGTGCTGTTGGCCCAGCTGACTTTCCAAGACAGCTGCCCCCCACATGTTGGCTCAATACTGCAGGCTACTTCAGTCTCATGGCACCTCATGTCAACATGAGGCTTCAGGGTTCAAATGCTATTTTAAGACATTTTTATTTTACTCTTTTTGCAAAGGGGGGCCTTTAGAAAAAGTTTGAACAAAGGGAGAGAATGAGTAAGACTTGTGTTTTTATAAGAATGGTACTGTAGACAGAAAAACCAATTAGGAAGTTGTTGAGATAATTTTCCAGTAATGCAGGGCAATGGGGAATGGAAGCTATGCATGATGTTGGATCTGAAAGATACTTACATGTAAACAATGGAACTTATAGATTGATGGCATATGAGCAGAAAGGAAAAAAAATAAATCAGGGATGACACTCAAATATCTGGCTTGAGTTTCTGAGCTGTTGGTGGTTCATGGACACAGCTGGTGCAGGAGAATGAGCAAATTGGGAATGGAAAGATAGCAACCTCTGTCCAATGGAAACTTCAGATGGAGGTGGGAACAGACATTTGATTGATGAGTGAGGAACTGTGGGGAGACATGTAGGATAAAGAAATAGATTTGTAAGTAATCCGTCTACAACAGCGTTTAAACTGTGGTGGTGGAGTACATGAGAAATATTCAGGAAGAATGGTTAACACCGAGCTTCTGAACTTTGCAGACTCAGAAAGGCCATAAAGCCCCAGAAATTATGTACTAAGTTTTAGGAATATGTGCATATTTAAATTTTTCTCTGAAGAAAGCCCATTCCACAAATGTTTATTAAGGTCCTACTATGCAAGTCAAAGTNGGAATATGTGCATATTTAAATTTTTCTCTGAAGAAAGCCCATTCCACAAATGTTTATTAAGGTCCTACTATGTGCAAGTCAAAGGCACTGGCCTGCTACTGGAAATAGAGCAGTAAAAAAAAATAAATAAATAAACTGTTTGTCCACTTGGAGATTGTGTTATTCTAACGGGATGGGAAGTGAGCAACAAATAAATAAATAATTAAAATAAATAGTGTCTTAGCTGGTGGTTAGTGCCATGAAAAAAACTGAAATCGGATATGGGGATTGTGAGTGTGGGTAAGAACAGAAGTTGTAGAATAGAGTGGTCAGGAAGGACCTCACTGAGAAGGTGACACTTTCAGAAGGAGTCGAAGGAGCTGAGGGAGTGAACTGTGTGGCTTTACTGAGGGTATTCCGACAATGGATCTGGCTTCCATTAGATTCTCAATGATTCACTAGAAAGATAAAGAATGATTCCTCTGAAGCAAGAAGAGAGCTGAGAAAACAGGTAGAGAAAGAATAGTCTGCAAAGGAGTGCTGGTGACTGGTCGTGGGATTCAGAAAAGATATAAAGGCCAGAGGATCTGATAGATTTAACATAGGGTGATGTCAAAGGACTGGATGTCTTGATGAGATTGAAGTCTAGGGTTATTGGAGTCTATAGGGTTACTGAAGGAGTAAAAGACCTAGAAAGATAGGAGATGGTGGTCAGAGAATGGGGTGTTATGAGCTGGAGTTTCAGGGGTGGATGTGGCTATGGGTGAAGAGGTCAAAGGATGAGAGCCTAGTGTCACTCAGGACATCAGGACGACCTGGGAAGGAATGGTAAGCAATGATGCCATATGCCTAAGTTCTTAAAGGAAGGAGCAAAGGAAAGACCAAGAGGTTGGAAGGTGGCAGTAGCAGGGATGAGTAGAGTTTGCCAGAGTGATAGACGGGCAGGGGAATTTGGAAAAAGGTGGAAAAGTAATGATCATGAAATAGCAGTAGCGAGTTAGGGAAGTAAAGACCCTGACTCCTCCACGATCTGAGTCCACCCCCCACCCCACAGTCTTACCCCAGCTGTCCATTTGCTTTTTATGGCCTAATCAACACTGTCCTATGGTTGGATCTGCTTGGTCCATGTGGCCTTAGCATCTGGGGAACCTCTGGGAGAGAGGAGACGTAATATGAGTGAATAGCAACTATAGTTGATATAAAATGGATTTAGGTGAGCAAAGGTAAGGGGTATTCGTTTCCTAGGACTGCCATAACAAAATACCACAGACTGGGTCACTCACACAGCAGAAATTTATTTTCTCACAGTTCTGGAGGCTCAAAGCCTAAGATCAAGGTGTTGGCAGGTTTGGGTTGACACCTCTCTCCTTGGCTCATAGATGGCTCCCTTGTTGCTGTGTCCTCACATGGTCGTACCTCTGTCTGTGTCATCTATGTCCTAATCTCCTCTTCTTATAGGGACATTAGTCATATTGGGTTAAGGCCCACCCCAACAGCACCTTTTTAACTTTAATTACCTTTTCAAGGCCCTACCTCTAAATGTAATCATATTCTGAGATATTAGGGGTTAGGACATCAACATACGAATTTGAGAAGGACACAATTCAACCCAAACAGATGGTATATGTCTCAAGTACTTAAGAACCCCAGGATCATTCCTTACACAAGATTACCATGAGGAGAAATAACCAAACAGAAAACCAGGTACGCTGTGTTACCAGCTAGTCTAGAACCTGGTTCCACAGACTGGGGCTCTCCAGTAAAGCTGGGCTCGATGACAGGGCTTCCTTTGGTCAGAAGTTTAAAAAGAGCATGCCCACCCTTTGCCTGAGCTTAAATCCTAACATCCTCCCCCTATCACTCTTTGGCCAGGTACATGGAGAAAAAAAGAGCAAAGAGAGAGCCAAAAGACCTAAAGAAGTCTAGTTCCTAGTTGTTTTTTTTTTCACTGAATGATAAAAGGCAGAAAGAAAGAGAAGCTGTCGTACACNACATGGAGAAAAAAAGAGCAAAGAGAGAGCCAAAAGACCTAAAGAAGTCTAGTTCCTAGTTGTTTTTTTTTTTTCACTGAATGATAAAAGGCAGAAAGAAAGAGAAGCTGTTGTACATGGCCAGTTGACTCACTTCCAATGCCCACTAATAAACTTAGGCTCTGTCCTGCAGAATAAGGAAGAAGGTGGGAATCGGGGTAGGTTGAGACATGGGAAAAGGAGAGAGGGATCACCTCTTATACAGAGACCAAAGTAGATTCTAGAAGCTAGAAGCCTACTGGCAGCTGAGAGGCATGAAGATTTTGCTCTTCAAGAGAGGTCAAAACACCTCAGCATACCTCTTTATTCGTTAAAAGTGTGTGGTGGAAAGCCAGCTGTGTTGGCCAGGCAAAAGTCATTTGGAGCCTTCAGAAAAACAAGCAAGTTTCTTTTCAAAGTACCAGGCTCAAATAGAGTGACCTACAACCTAATAGAAAAGAACATGGGAGTAGGGAACTCTGATTCATGGTCTCAGCCCACCATCTCATTTCAATGTGACCCTGGGCAACACATTTCTCTCCTCTAGGACTCAACTATCTCATCTCAGTATTATTAATCTTACATTTAAAATACAGATAATAATGCATGGCCTTTTCAGTTGTTTTCAGGATAAAACATTCTTCTTGGAGACAAGGCTTCACAGCAGGTTGGGGCAGAATGCGACCCCCATCCCCAGCATCCTGACTCATAGGCTATGCCACAGAGCTGGGCTCCACCCTCTAGAACAGGTCTTCAATAGTTAGTCACTGGCCTTAATAATTTTTTTTCATATGCATGAATACCATCTATATTATTATTAATTTCATATTTTTATTTAAATCTACTCTGGATTTTTTAACTGAGATCCATTCATTTGAAAGTATGCTGCTACTCTAAACATAAAAATAAAAATAGTGAATAAAAATTATTAAATTCTAACAGAATAATATTGTCTCTACAAGACTGAATTTGAGACCTGCCTTTCCTTGTTAAAAGGGAGGTGAGTATCAGTGGCATAATGGCATCACTTTGAGATTTTCTTCTCAATGATATCAGGAGTAAAAGAGAAATGAAAAAAGCAGGACTTTCTTGGCTTATGGTGGTGACAGATATTGAAGGTTGACTCATGCAATTTCCATTTCTAATTCCTGTCTTCCTTTCTGCCTGGCTCTGCTCTATAAGCTGTAAAATAACCAGACTTCCCAGTCTCCTTTGCAGTTAGCAGGGGCTGTATGACCCAGCTCTGGTCTGTGAGACATAAGGAGAAGTCCCCCAGTCCCCTTTTTCTCTTCCTCCTTTTTTTCTGTTTTGAATGTGGACATGACATCTGGAGTTATGGCAGCCTTTTTGTGACCATGAGGTGGCAAGCATAAGGATGAAAGCCCATTTCTAAGTCTGGCAGAGCAGAAAGAAAGAAAACAATGGCAAGCTGCTGCCCCAGACCTATGTACTTCCTTACTTCTTGCTATGTGAGGAAAATCTATTCGAGCATTAATCAAGGTTTCTCTTATGATTCACCAAACAGAATATTAATTGACCCAGTGTTTTTTTAAAAAGATTTTATTTATTTATTTGACAGAGATAGAGACAGCCAGCAAGAGAGGGAACAAGCAGGGGGAGTGGGAGAGGAAGAAGCAGGCTCATAGTGGAGGAGCCTGATGTGGGGTTCGATCCCACAACGCTGGGGTCACGCCCTGAGCCTAAGGCAGATGCTTAACCGCTGTGCCACCCAGGCGCCCCGACCCAGTGTTTTTTTAATTCCCTGTGTGTGGCACCTAAAATCAGCCTGACGCCCCTGGTGGCATGTGTTTCATGTTTTTCGAGAACCTTGTATAAGAGAGTTTGTTAGTTTGTTAGGGCTGCCATGGCAAAGCACCACTGGGTAGCTTAAACAGCAGAAGTTGGGTTTTCTTACAGTTTGGGAGACTAGCACTTCAAAATCAAGGTGTTGGCTGGTGTTTTAAAGTTCAAGGTCAAGGTGTTCTTTTGAGGTCTCTCTCTTTGACTTGCAGATAGCCACTATCTCACTGTGTCCTCACAGGCTCTTTTCCTCTGTGTTGCCTGTGTCCTAATCTCTTGTTATAAGGACACCAATTACATCAGATCAGGGTCCCGCCCTGATGGCTCCATTTTAGCTTAATCACCTCTCCAAAACCCTATCTCCAAATTGTCATGTTTTGAGGTACTGGGGGTTAGGGCTTCAGCATATGAATTTTGGAAGGACACAATTCAGCCCATAATAGAGCCTAATAGTTTGTGTTTTAAATAGAAACTATTTTTCCTTCCCTGCAATCTTGCAGACACAAGCTAGCATGGCTCATGGATGTTCAGAGTGCACAGGCAGCATCAGGAGCCCGCAGATGAGGGGAAAGAGTCCTGGATCGGGGGTCAGGAGGTCTGGGCTCTACACACCGATTGTCCTCTTGCTGGCATAGTCCCTCTGAACCTCTGTGTCTTCATCCATAAATATATATGAATATTACATGTAATAATGTATATGGAAGTATCTAGCCCATGTTAAGGATATTTCATCAAATCTGAAATGCCGTCAATTAGAAGATGCCCCATGACGTTCTATGTACCCAGATTGGCAAAATCGTGCCACGAGAGCTTTTAAAATTAGAGATTCAGGAGCTACACCCCAAACTTCCTGAATGTGAATCTCCTGGGATAAAGCTTACGGAATGGTATTTTTTTAAATCCCCCATATTATTCTGATCATGTGATATTCAGGCTCCGAAGCGATGGCTTTCAGCGTAGTCAATGTGTTGTAGAGCCTAAGATTTAATTCTAAGGTGCCATCGTTGGGGCTATTTATCAGTTTCTTAGATATTCTATAGGAAGCCTGGATTTCTGGCTTTGCCAACAAAATCCCATTGCCCAGATACTTTACATTTCCTAACACATTCATGGGATTCCAGAAAGTCCCAGCTCAGGAGTTGCATATAATAAATACTTCGGTAGAACATGTAAACCAAGCCAGGTTCTAGTGTTAGGAATGCTGTAACACCCACTCTCTTAGTACTATATTCCTGACCCCTGTCCCTGACTGTAACCTGGGGTATTGAGCCCACATCTGTCATTCTACATTTTACAATTCTAAGTGACATACTGTTAGTCTGTTGTGTGCATATGTTAACCTTTCTGTCAAACTTTTCAAAAAACTAGTTGAATCTTTTTAAAAGTGATTTTTCTGAATACCTATGACTGAATCCTGAGCCACATCATGCTGCTATGACCACGGATAAAGCAAGTCTCAAGATGACAGGGATGCTCTGGACTCCAGTCTCCTCACAGGTCATGAGAGCAGTCAGCCCACATGGCTGCCTTCACGGCGGTAGAATTCCCCAGTTCCCGCGCCCACATTCCTATGTGCTCCATCACCTCAATGGGGTCCCATCCCCTCATTGTGCGTCAGAGCAGGCAGATGGCCATCCTGTCCCTCCCTCCAACTGAGAAAGGAGATGACCCGCCCTAGGTCCCATACAAGTTCGCAGACTGACACTGAGCCTACTCCCAGACCAATGTCCCTTGCATTCCTCCGACTTCCCACGATCTATTTCATGATACTTCAGAGAGTCTTTATCAAAAGGTCAGGACAATATCACCAATGTCTTCTAGTCCAATGGGAAACTGCCCTGACTCTCACCCAGATCATTCCCTGAGCCATATAGTTCCTGTTTTCATGCAGTTTCCATCAGAGCCTTGGCTAGCTCCCAGGGAAGCACATATCCGATCTGCTGTATATTGGCAGAACTTTGGCTTAGAACGTATTTCAAATGCCTCCCATTGAACATTGGCAGCCTTGAAAAAATATGGCCAGGAAATTATTCTGGGAAGCTCGATTGCTCTATGACACTTTACAAGGAGAAGCTGATGGCTTTCCCTTGCAGGCTCTTCCCTCTGTGCTGAGAACAAATGACTGCATGTTCCTGTATGTGCCCTAAATGAGGAGAGGGCCGGCTCTGCTGCCGCATGAATAGAGGGCACGTCTGTAACGGGCAGAGCCCGCTGCTCAGCGCTCTGTGCTTTGAGCCAAGTTCTTTCTCCTTCAGTTCGGAAACCCTTGGGTATTCCAAGAGAAATGGAGTCCATGTGTTTCTGATTCGTTTACACTTAAGTCATTAAAATGTTGTTTTGTGAGAGTTATTTGATGTCTGAGGAGCCTGTGAGGCTTCTTAATGGGACTTTTAAATGTTTTTTTTTTAACTCTGCCTGAAACAGAAAGCAACATTTTGCTAAAACAGTGCCTAAGTTCAAACGTATTCTCTCATCTCATATATTTGCACCCACATTATCGACCACAGCCTCTTACTAATGCCAGGCCTGGCAAGACTGACATTCGAAAGTGTTAAAATAGAGAAACTGCAGAGAAAATGGAGCGGGGAGAATTCCAGTGAGATTCAAACCAGTGTTCCCCCAAATGTGCCAAGGCGGCAGTATCAGAGCGTGGAGAGTGCATGCATTTGCTACCTTGGTTAGACTGGGGGGGCGGGGTTCTCTGGGGTACACCGCGGGGCAGCTAACACAGCACTTTCGAAGGCATAATCTCCTTGAAACAACCCTCATAGCAACCCTCACTTCCCAGATGCGAAGCAGGATCAGAGGTGCTAAGTATTGGACCCAAAGTGCACAGTTGGCTTGGACAGAAAGGAAAGATTACAGCTACTCTGACTCTGAATCTAATGCTTTTCTCGGAATGCCTCAAGTTGAGTTTCCCCACGAATGTTGTATTTGAAATACCAAATGCACTAGAATATATTATGGAGCGCAGTACCATAGAATGGGTAGGATCTCAGGTTCTTCCCCTATCACTTCCTAACTGTGTGACCTTGGGTATGTTACTTAACCTCTCTGGGCAGTTTCCTCATCTGTAAAATGGGGTAATCCTACTGCCCAACTATACAAGATATAAAGATGATTGAAGGGAACATGTTACTAGAACAGTTCCTGACACCTAGTGCTCAATAAATGTTAACTATTGGTGGTAGTAGCAGTAAGGAGTAAAAGAAGCTGGATAATCTTGGCAAGGTGTAGAAACTCTCTGAGCCTCAGTTTTCTCATTTGTAAAATGAGTACAACCGTGTGATCCTTACAAGTTTGTGGGAGCACTTGAGATGATGCTTATATTAAGCCCTGTGCCTAGCTTAGAAAAGGTTCTCCATAAAATCCATTTTTCACACCCAGACCTCTCCCTCCCCATTCAGTATCAGTTGTCGTTGTTGTTGGGGGAGGAACTGTCTTACTGCTCAGCTCGGCTTAGATCTGGTGTTGCATTTCTCCACAATCTCAGGGTGCAGACATATATACAGGCCTAGGCCTCTCTATTCCCATGAGGTGCAGGCTTTCCTGCCGCGATGGACCCTCACAGGGCTGGACCGGTTGCACACTCTGAATTGGTAAACAGAACAAGTATTGCTTTTAAGTAGAGAAGAACCACTGGCCAACTGCAGGACTTAGGGCTCCCTCACATTCCTGGCCAACGGCTCTGTTCACAGGAAATCTGTCACTGTCTGCAGGCTGACTGAGGCTTGGGGATTCGGACCTTTGTCCTTTCCTAGTGTAGATGTCAGGGTTGCCTCCGTAGTTGGTTGCTCCTGCTTCACTGGTGTGTTTTTGCCAGTGCCCTGAAGAGAGCAGCAAACTATAGCCATCTGGCAAGGGAGTCGGGAGAGAAATTAGACTTTGTCCCTCTCCACCCACCACACACACGCACACTCAATCCAGTCACTCACATTCACTCACACACTCACTCATATACATTCACTCACTCACATTCACACACACTCACTTATACACATTCACTCTCACATTCACACACACTCATACACATTCACTCTCACATTCACACTCACTCATACACATTCACTCTCACATTCACACTCACTCATACACATTCACTCACTCACATTTACACATACTCACTCATACACATTCACTCACATTCACACACACTCACTCATACACATTCACACACACTCATACACATTCACTCACTCACATTCACACACACTCACTTGTATATATTCAGTCACATACATTCACACACACTCATACACGTTCACTTTCACAGTCACTCATACACATTCACACACTTACTTATACATATTCACACACACACTCAATATAGTCACACACACATTCACACACTTACTACCTCATACACATTCACACACACATATACACACATACACACTCACACAAACACATTCTCTCTCACACACAGACAGATACAAATACCTTTTCGAGCCTCTCAGTTTTCTCTCAAGAGCTGGAGCCAGCCACACAGGATAAAGGAAGGAACTGGAAGAACAGATCTTTTCAGGAAGAAGACAGATTCTGTTCTGTCAGGTTCCTCTGAGTGTGTGTAAGAGCGAGGGGGGGGAGAGAGGAGGGAGAGAGAGAGGGAGAGAGGAGAGAGAAGAGGGAGGGAGGGAGAGAGAGAGAGAGGAAGAGGCAGAGGGAGAGAGGGGGAGAGGGGATCTGTTGCAGGCAGGGGAAGGCGTGACCTGAATGAAGAATGCCAGCCAATTCCAGAGACACACAGGGACCTCAGAACAAAGATAAGGCATCGCTGACACCACACCGGGGACAAGCTCACAGGAAAGTCAGGCCGAGGGTACCGAAGCCAGGCAGCCAGGAGCACCCCAGGCAGGAAAATGAGGTGAGTGCCAGGACGGGAGTGGGCATGGGGGCCCTTTGGAGAACCAGGTGTCAAGTAGCCCAGGATGGTTTGACCTTGTCTCCAGGCAGCCTCACCTGTGTGTCCTGCGGGCGTTGCAGGGGGTTCTCAGCAATCCCTGGGGCTTCGAGAAGGGAGATGTGGGCTGGGCGCTGCCCTGGGACTGCAGAGACACGCAGCTCCAAACAGGAGACTTTGTGCAAATCCTGCCCCGCGCTGCTGAGGCTCAGTTTCTCCCTCTGCCAGCGTAGGGTGCTGCGTGCGGCGAATGCCACTTTCCTCCTGTTGCCCACAAGGCTGATTTTTTGTTTTCCTCCTCTGCAAAGAGCATTGGTTTATCTCTTCCACCACTTTGTGAGTTAGGTATGTGTTTGTGTGTTTATTTGTTCCGACCGGAAAAGAAACCAGCTTCCCACAGCTCAGCTCTGCGGTTTCTTAAACCTTCAGAAGTTTGCCAGTTAAAACCTCAATTTAGAAAACGAAAAACCTGTCCCCATTTTACAGTTCCCTATAAATTTCTGCATTTCTCACTGAAATCAGAGGCAGCTGGTGGCATGAATCAGGCTATGAATTGTACCAAATGGCTCTTAAAGGGATACCACAAATTTAAAAAAAAAAAAAAAGAGCCTTTGGCGTTCTAAATCCAGGACTTTAAATTCTAATTGTTTTTAAACTCCTCAACTTTTCCTACTCCTCAGCCTATACTTAGAGTTACTTGATCTTTTTTTTTTTTTACCAAGCATTCCTTCTAAGTTTTCCTCCGCAAGTCTCAAAACGCAACCACTATAATTATTTTTACTATTTATAAGTGTTAATGCTGGTAAAAATACAAAAAAAAAAAAAGAAGGTAAAGGAAAAACACCCTGCAGATGTGTTAAATCCCTCAGCACCTCTTCTTCTCATTGATTTTCTTCTCAATTGGAAAAGGGTTTCTATTTGTTTCTCTCTCTGCAAAGTCACCTAGCAACTTTTCTGGGTCTGGGGCCAATGGGGGGCTTCAGACTCTGTTAACTCTTTGAGCTCAGATTACCTGTGGTTCAGAGAAATAATCAGGTCTCTAAGGTTAATTTGATCTGTTCTTTTAAAATCCATTGTAACATTAAGCCTGCCATCTAACTTCATTTTCCTTTCTCCTGAAAGAGATAGGATTTATGTCCATCTACACGGACAGTTCAACTGATCTGTGGAGAGCAGAATCCTACCCTACCACCCCATGCCCCAGCCAGACCAGCATACAGGCTGATTAACAGCTCTGTATCTTTGTGTTCACTCATCCCTTAGCACAGAACAGCTCTCCCCCCTCACTTTCCACCTAAAGGCCCCCATTGTTCAAGCCACAGCTCAAACACCATCTCCCCTTCCCTGGCCAACATCCCCAGAACGGGCGTCCTCTCTTTTGTGCTATTCCTGTTCTTGGGGGCTACATCTCTCTTCATCTTCATAATATTTCTCTGTTCAAATGTCTACTTTTCCAAGACTGAATGCTCCTGAAGTATACGATCTATGTCTTGTTCATCTGGGTATGCCTAGCACCTAGCATAATGTCTGTTTCCTATTAGGCGTTCGATAAACATCAGCTGAATAGGATTCAGTTGACTAGCAAACCGATCAGTGGAGAAGTGCTCCACTAGAAGGTCTCCAAAAGGTCTTGCCTTCTAGGGACACAGCACTTCAGAGTTTGCTAAGTACGTTTATAGGCCTCTCTCGTCTAGTCTTTAGATTTTAGATGAAGTAAGGATTTACAGAGAAGTGAGGATAAAGGCAGTTAAGCAACTTGCCCAAAGCCACACGAATGATCTAGAAAAGGCTCTGACTCAAACTTGAGTCTTTGGACTCCGAGTCCAGGAGTCTTTCTATTACATTCCAGCAGACGCTTCCGCCCACTGT
The DNA here is from genome assembly GCF_002007445.2 of Ailuropoda melanoleuca. NCBI lineage: Eukaryota > Metazoa > Chordata > Mammalia > Carnivora > Ursidae > Ailuropoda > Ailuropoda melanoleuca. Next base: position 77,183,086 of record NC_048218.1, read on the forward strand.
ATTCTCCTGTATCAATAGCTCTCGATTCCAGCCGTGTCTGTGATGCTTTCAAAAGTGCCAATGACTAGACCTCACTCCAGATCAATTAAACTAGAATGTGTTGGAGAGGGGTTTTGTTATTAGTATCTTTTTTTTTTTTATTTCCACATAAAGCCTTGAGTTTTTTAATTATTTTTCACAGGATTAATTGGTTTGGCCAAATGCCTAGACATGATATGGGCATGGACCCAGCGGCTTCCTCTGTTAGCTTTTGCTATTCCCTTCTTCTGTTGAAGCCAATTCACCATATGGTGTTGGGCATGACAAGTCACGACTTGGGGTATCCTTTTCATCTCGTGTCAAATAAGGGCATTGTCCAAGGCATCTTACACAGCCGCTTTCAACTCTGCTACTCACAGTCTTGGTGTCCTGTAGGTTATAGGGACGGGAGGGAACGAAGAGGATACAAAGTACTACTTGTTCCACAATCATTGACACATGGGGGCATTTTGTGTGCTCCCCATAGCCTGCTCCAGCAGGGGGCCTAGCCAGTCCCAGCTTTATATATTGTTTGACATGTCAAGCAAATGTAGCGAAACTTTTTGATTAGCTCGAGAATAGGTAGCAGGTGTCAGGAACTGCACAGCCGGTGCCTGGAGTAGAGAAGGCAAAAAACATCCAGAGAGTGATGGGAAACAAAAGCCGCCACTTCCGTCCTTCCATTGACAGCCCCTAAAGCAAGCAAGCCTATGCTCAGGCCCATTAGGAGCAAGGAGATTTTTGTTTCATATGTTTGAAACTGTTCGGCGATGCAAACAAAATAGAACAAAAAGCTTCTTCCCACACTGGCCCGTTACCTACCACATGTGGGCCGTTGGGGCTGAACGGGGCCGTCGGCAGCCAGCCCTGGACAGGACCAGCATTAGGGGGCTCAGAGTCTCCTCCATGTGGTCTGGAAAAAGCAGGCACAGGGAAAGTTGACCTTTCAGCCTTGCATAATCTGGGTGTCACTATTGCAGTGAAGTCCCGCTCGGGAGCCAAAGTTCTTTCCTAACCTCTGCTTTTCGGGAAGCAGCATGATAGAGTAATTATAACTAATGTTTGCTGAGGGCTGGACAGTTAACAAAGGACTTTCCAGTCCTCCTTGACTCTGATAGCAGCCCTACGGCGAGTCCTTATTATCACTGCTTGCTGGACGAGGACACTGAGGCTTTACGCGGCTTCCCCAAGATGGGTCAGATAAATGAAGTCGAAGGCTGGACTTGAAATTAGCTCTTCTGACCCAAGGCTGAGGCTCTCCCCTCCCCAGGCAGAACCGAACCAGAACTCCCAGGCCTGGCAACATCCGTACCTTTCCTTGCTTGAAATTGGGGCTGCCTGGGGCCTGAAAGATCAGGTTTCTAGACACTGCTTTCCCGGGAGTTCACTGGAGAGCTTGGACCTATGCCTTCCCTTCTCTCTGCCTTGGAGGCCCTCCCTCCAAGATTGGTTTTAAAAAAATATTGACCCTGGCAATTGGATTAACACATTTTGTTTCCTCAGTCGAAATCTCACATGTTAGTATTGTAGGGACATTGGAAAGAATTTAAATGACTTTATTATTTTCTTTTTATTGATAAAACAGTACAAGGTCCTTCTTGACAAATAACGAACATCGTATATAAACAAAAATTCATATTCCCACTTCAGAGATAAGCACTCTCAATACACTGGTGACATCCTTCTAGGCCTTTTTGCACTCAACTATTACCTTACATGTAAACACCATATGAGACAGATAGATAATCTACATTTCCAATTATCTTGTGTTACATATTCAAAAATTCATGCCTATGCATATATACACATAAATGCATCTGTGTGCTGGGGAGGGAGAGTTAAGGAGAAACGACTTTCTGATTAGCAAAGTATAACCATGACAGTATTCCCTGTTTATCCAGGGAGGATAGGTTCCAAGACCCTCAGAGGACCCCTGAAACTGCAGATAGCAGGAAGCCCTACAGACACTATGTATTTCCTAGACATACATACCTATGATCGAGTTTAACTTATTAATTAGGAGTTTAAAAATATTAACTAATAATAAAATAGGAAATGTAACAATATACTGCAATAAAATTATGTGAATGGGATCTCTTTCCAAACATCTTTTTTTAAAACATTTTTAAATTGAAATTCAATTAATTAACATATAATGTATTATTGGTTTCAGAGGTACAGGCCTGTGATTCATCAGTCTTATATAATGCCTAGTGCTCATTACAACACATACCCTCCCCAATGTCCATCACCCAGTTATCCCATCCCCACACTCCCCTCCCTCCAGCAACCCTCAGTTTGTTTCCTATGATTAAAAGTCTCTTACGGTTTGTCTCCCTCTTTGGTTTCATCTTGTTTCATTTTTTCCTCTCTTCCCCTATGATCCTCTATTTTGTTTCTTAAATTCCTCATATCATGAGATCATATGATAATTTTCTTTCTCTGATTGACTTATTTCACTTAGCATAATACCCTCTAGTTCCATCCACATCATTGCAAATGGCAAGATTCCATTTTCTGATGGCTGCATATATTCCATTGTACATATATACCACATCTTTATCCATTCATCTGTCGGTGGACATCTAGGCTCTTTTCGTAGTTTGGCTATTGTGGGCATTGCTGCTATAAACATTGGGGTGCAGGTGCCCCTTTGGATCACTACATTTGTATCTTTGGAGTAAATACCTGGTAGTACAATTGCTGAGTCGTAGGGTAGCTCTATTTTCAACTCTTTGAGGAAACTCCATACTGTTTGCCAAAGTGGCTGCACCAGCTTGCATTCCCACCAACAGCGTAGGAGGGTTCCCCTTCTCCACATTCTCGCCCACATCTGTGTTTCCGGACTTGTTAATTTTAGCCATTCTGACTGGTGTGAGGTGGTATCTGTGGTTTTGATTTGTATTTCCCTGATGCCAAGTGATGTTGAGCACTTTTTCATGTGTCTGTTGGCCATTTAGGTGTCTTCTTTGCAGAAATGTCTGTTCATGTCTTCTGCCCATTTCTTGATTGAATTATTTGTTCTTTGGGTGTTGAGTATGAGAAGTTCTTTATAGATTTTGGATATTAGCCCTTTATCTGACATCTCATTTGCAAATATCTTCTCCCATTCTCTTGGTCGTCTTTTGATTTTATTGACTGTTTCCTTTGCTGTGCAAAAGCTTTTTATCTTGAAGAAGTCCCAATAGTTCATTTTTGCCTTTGTTTGCCTTGCCTTTGGAGACGTGTCTAGCAAGAAGTTGCTGCGGCTGAGGTCGGAGAGGTTACTGCCTGTGTTCTCCACTAGGATTTTGATGGATTCCTGTCTCACATTTAGGTCTTTCATCCCTTTTGGAATCTATTTTTGTGTATGGTGTAAGGAAATGGTCCAGTTTCATTCTTCTGCATGTGGCTGTCCAATTTTCCCAACATCATTTGTGGAAGAGACTATCTTTTCCACGGGATGTTCTTTCCTGCTTTGTCAAAGATTATTTGACCACAGAGTTGAGAGTCTATTTCTGCGTTTTTTATTCTGTTCCACTGATCTATGTGTCTGTTTTTGTGCCAGTGCCATACTGTCTTGATGATTACAGCTTTGTAATAGAGCTTGAATTCTGGAAATGTGATGCCACCAGTTTTGGTTTTCTTTTTCAACATTCCTTTGGCTATTCAGGGTCTTTTCTGGTTCTGTACAAATTTTAGTAATATTTGTTCCAGTTCTGTGAAAAAGGTTGACAGTATTTTGATAGGGATTGCATTAACTGTGTAGATTGCTCTAGGTAGCGTAGACATTTTAACAATATTTGTTCTTCCAGTCCGTGAGCATGGAATGTTTTTCCATTTCTTTGTGTCTTCCTCAATTTCTTTCAAGAGTGTTCTATAGTTTTCTGAGTACAGATCCTTTGCCTCTTTGGTTAGGTTTATTCCTAGGTGTCTTATGGTTTTCAGTGCAATTGTAAATGGGATCCACTCCTTAATTTTTCTTTCTTCTGTCTCATTGTTAGTGTATGGGAATGCAACTGATTTCTGTGCATTGATTTTGTCTTTCAAAATATCTTAATTGTACCGCACTCACCCTTCTTCTGATGATTCTAAGAAGATAGAACGCCTGTGTGATGAGATGAAGAGAGGGGAGTGACATAAGCACTGTGATGTGGCATTAGGCTACTACTGACCTTTGGACAATATGTCAGAAGGAGGATTGTCTTGCTTCTGGATTGAGGCTGACCATGGGTAACTGAAACCACAGAAAAGGAAACAGTGCATAAAGGGGAGCAACTGTAATATGAGGATGCTGGTATAATTTCCCAGCATGGACTTAGGCTATATAAGGCTCTGGCACCACTTTCTTTTATTAATTAATTAATTAATTCATTCATTCATTCATTCATTCATTCATTCATTCATCTATTCATTTTATTCTTTCATCATCTATTGTATACCAGCCTGTGTACTAGGTCCTTTATATACATCATTTCTAATGCTCATGTAAGTCTTATAATATAATTAGAAATTATAATCCCCATTTGACATATGAGGAAACTGGGCCTCAGAGAGACTATTACCCAAGATTTCACAGCCAGGAAGTAGAAGAATGGGGATTTGTACCCAAATACATCTAACTTCAGGGGCTATGTCTAAAACAATGCAATGTGAGACAAGCAAAATGGAAGCACGTACAGGGAGCTGTGGAATCTGGAGGTTAAAGGGTACTCCATAGCCTAGCAAGCTTTGAGCTGGATGGTGGAGGATAAATAAGGCAGCCAGATGAAGAATGGGTAGGGTATGTGCGAGGGGACCAAGGCATGGACCATAGCATACTTTCAGAATGACATGCCAGGGCATAGCTGGCACTGAGATGAAGCTGCACAGGCAGATAAGCACTAGATCAAAAAGGGCTCATCTGCCATCCTGGAAGCAGATGCTTTATCCTGCAGGCACACTGAAGCAGCATGGTCACATGCGTGTTTTAGAAAATCAACGTCGGCAGAAAAGTGCTGAGTGGTCTAAAGTGGAGGACAGGGAGATTACTTAGGATGCAATAGCAATAGGCCAGATAAGAATGTTTAAATTAATAGACTGGAGAGAAGCAGATGGATTTCCAAAACATAAGAAGCAGAATAAATAGGATTTAGGGAAGATGTTGATGAGCCAGGTTTGCGGTGTTTGAGTTCAAGGTCGTTGGGTCTTGCAGGAGGAGCAATCTATTAGATGCCCAATGTGGTGCATATTGACCCTTAGGGTTCTGACTAGCCTTGGACATTCTGACTCATTATTGCGCCACTTTGGGTGTGTTCTGTTAAGTTTTATTGAGTTTTCCTTGCCCCTTCTTTATGCAATTCTTTTAACAATCCATTATCTCTGATGCCAAGCTGGACATAAATTGTAGGTTTCTGATGCTTTTAAAAGAATACTTACTAAGGGGGGGGGACTTGTTTTGCTTATTCTTTCTTGATTCAAAACTTTGCATACCTTGACTGATTTTGTTAAATCTGTTTAAGGTAATGCAAGATCCCATCCTTGAGTGTAAGTCTCATCCCAGCATTACCATGTCACTATTACTTACTTTTTACAAAACTGAACCAAGAGTTTTTGATTCTTGAATGAAGCTGAGTTGAAGAAAGGACATCAACTTTTACCTAATTATGAAATTTACATTCTCAACAGTAAAATAATGTTTCAGAGTCCCAAACTGGGGACTGTCTAGGACAGTTGAATACTTACTAAATCTTCAGAAGAGCACAGCTAGAAGAAACCATGGAAATCATGGAGTCGCCATCTCCCTGTAGAATAGACAGTGTAAGCAAGACCCCAGGTAGGGAAAAGTAAGTACAGAAGATAAGTGGCAGAGATATGCTGACAGCTTGGTCTCCTAGCTGCTTAGTTAAGGGATGAGGACCTGTGTCCATGAATATAAGTAGATCCATTCATGTCTTTCAGGTGGCTCCTTCTCTGTCATGCTCTGTGCCTCTCCTTGTTGAAAGCTTCGGCCCATACCGTGGAGCTTAACAATATGTTTGGCCAGATTCAGTCACCTGGCTATCCAGACTCCTATCCAAGTGATTCAGAGGTGACTTGGAATATCACTGTCCCAGAGGGATTTCGGATCAAGCTTTACTTCATGCACTTCAACTTGGAATCCTCCTACCTTTGTGAATATGACTATGTGAAGGTGAGACCTCTGGTGTTCCCTAACTGAGCCAGGTTCTCTACTGGAGAATCTGCTGGGAGTTAGAGAAGCCTAGATGAATTAGATACTGTGCTTGCCACTTCCCCCACCCGGGGTAGCAGTCCAGTGAGGAAGACACACAAAGTTACAACATGATGAATGAAGGTTGGAGGTGGTATGTTAGGGGCTGGCTGAGTGGTAGTCCTAGAAAGGACCCCAAGAGAAACTGAGGCTGGAAAAGTATAACAGCCAAACGTCACCTCCCCTTTTTCTTTCTGTACTCAAAGTCTTTAATGCTTCCACTAACTTCTGCTCCAAGGTCACCTTTACAGGCAGAAAGAAAAGGGCAGAGACCCCAGAGTAAGCATAACCAGACTGAAGCACAGCCATAATTATGTCCAAAGCTGAGGCATTAGAAAGCATTGTCCGCTGCCCTAAGTAATGATCAAGTGCGGGAAAGGATTGAGTATGCATTAGTAGGCAGTAGGAAGTGAAATCAGAAGGTTGGATCGGGGTGAGATTCTGAAGGGTCTTGAATGTGATGCTAAGGAGTTTGGATTTTCTCTGCAAAGGGTGTGGGCAAGGTTGGGGGTCACCATCAGAGGTGGATGTAAAAATCATGTGAAAGAGGAGCAGGAAATGATTACAACATTAAAGCAATATTCCCTGGAATATTAGAATTTAGAGAGAATTTAGAATTTAGAGAGAACCCACAAACAATGGCATTGATGGGATCTTTGAAAGTGGGGCTGAGAAAGGTTGGAGTATTTCTGAGAGATCAAGTTCACTAAGGCTGTATCTGGCTCAAAAAGATGTGGAGGCCTAAGAACCTACTTTCTGAGCTCTCTCTGGCTTTCTGGAAAAGTTCTCATCAAACCACTTTAGAGTAGACTTTGTATATTTTTGGTATTAATGTGGTCTCTGTTCTCCACAGCCAGTAATTCAACAAGAGTTAACCTTGTATTAACCAGAATGTTTGATCAACAGCCAAGTAGTGAGTTTACAATATACTTTTATACTTGTAATCTCATTCAATCTTTAAAACAATCCTATAAGACAGGTACTACTACTGCCCTGCTTCACAGGCAAAGGAACAAACCCAAGAAGGTGAAGCTACAGCTAGTAAGTGGTGGGTCAATTTCCAAACCCATGTCTTCTGACTTTCAATCCCATGCTCTTTTGGCTACAGCAAACTGCTCTCAAGTTGCTCTCCACTGAGCCTCAGGATACTGCAGGGGCTTATAAGACTACTGTTGGGGAGAGGGGGGCTGGTAAGTGGGACTATGAACCCATAGTCATTTTAAATGTTGGGTATTGCTTCAAATATTTTATATGTTGGGTCTGCATCAAATATCTCATTTACAACAAAGTTTCTGTGACTAAAATCTTTCCCAAATTGGTGCTCTATGACAGAGTTTCTTAGCTTCGGCACTATTGATATTTTGAGCCAGATAGTTCTTTGCTGAGGAAAGCTGTTTTGAGAATTATAGGATTTTTGGCAGCATCCCTGGCTTCTACTCACTAGATCCCAATATCAGTCTCCCTCCAGTTGTGACAACCAAAAATATCTCTAGAAGTTGCCCATATCCCCAGAGGCATAGAATCTCCTAATTTGAAAACCACACATCAGTGGGGTGCTGTGCCTCTGTGAATGTCCTGTGCTGGGACTGTGAGAACTTAAAGATACAAAAGATCTTGTCCCTTACAAAGAGAGATGATCCTAGAAAAGTAGCCACTGCATAAGATGGAAAAGAGTAAAGACAACAAAAGACTGACGGATAAAGAATGAGATGAGAGGGGGCTGGCTGCTCTAGGAGATGATGTGGGTTGGCCATCTTGACTGACATATAGTTTCCATGAATTCATTAAAAATGGAGCCAAATTCTCTGAGTCACAAGGATCCAGCAAGGAATATTCACTAAGACTGTATGTGTTCATCATCATAAAGTGAAATTTCTGACAAACATGTTAGTTATGTCTTCCAGGATATAATCTAGCCTCTGCCAGAGCCAGACTCCAGGAGAAGATGCATTATGGGAAGGGGCCATTAGGTTAGCAGACTCCTTCAGCCTATTCCCCCAACTAATGCTGGTCATAAAACTGTGGCATTCTCAAATATTTGGATTAGAAAGTGGACTTAACCAGAAGGAAAACGACCAAACATTGGCTTAATACGACAGAAAGTTCCAAGATTTAAACAAGGCTAGAGGTGAACTTGTTAACTGCTTTCTTCTCTATTTTCAAACATGTCGACCACCTAGAATTTTTTTCAGTGAAAACACTTACTTTTATTAGTAGGCCTTAGACTATGGACATTACAGAATTTTTTTTCTTTAGCTGTAACAGTAACTTACTTTCACTATCCACCTCCCTTCCCCCACCTGAGGAATTCACTCTCAATTCATATACACTAAGCAATCATTTCTCACAAGTTTTCCTCCTGTTCAGACAGCTTCAAAGCTTGACCTTGTTAGGACTCCCTTCTAGAGATAATAAACACACAACAGAGGACTTAACTCATTCCTTTGTCCCTAATAAACTGAACCTCTGGCAAGGCAGATTAAGGAGCTGACATCAGCTGCATTTTGTAATGGAAAAAAAAAACAAGCTACTTTTCAAGGGCAATGATAGAATATGAAGATCTCTTCTGACACTAAATTAAGGACCCTGGCAAACACTCCACCCAAAACTTGGCCTTTCTGGCTGGAGAATATTTTAGAAACTGACAGTTTCTATCAGGAACAGTGAGATACCTTCATGAAAGCCCAGGCAGATGGAATTAGGGCCCTGGAAGGGTAGCATGGTACTGGATTCTTGCCTGGGATTCAGGAAATGCCTGAGCTAGTCCCTGATCTGTCACTAACTCCTGAATGAAGAAAATCTTAGAACATTCTCTCCACTCCAAATAAGATTGTGACCCCTGGGCACAGCAAAGAAGCAGGCTGCTACCTGAAGGGCCCTACAGTCCTTGCAACTCTGCTTCAGACACCTTTTCCCAATTCCTTTGGGCAAAGGGATTAACATATTGCGCAGGGAAGGCAAGATGTATCTCTCTGCTTCTGCTGACTCCCTTCCAGAATGCCATCCCAGCATAGGCATCAGCCTCCCTGAAGTGGTTCCAGCAGCCATGGGGCCTGAGCAGGCCTCCCTCCTTGGGACGCTGCCTCTTGGTTGGCTGACCAGGGGTCTCACGTCGAGATGGGCCCTGCGCTCCTGTCCACAAGCCCCTGGTGAGGTTCCTTCCCCGGAGTCACGAATTCACAGAATGTCAAGCTGTTAACGACCCTCCGGAGACCCATCTAATCCCACATAGCTGTGGTTAGTATTGTTTTTCAGGCATTTTCTCCCAGTTTTCTTCAAACAAATTCTCTGGTAGACCAAGAGAGAAAAGAGAAGAGCGGCTAGCAGGTCAAAGGTGGCTCTGAAACTCATTCAGCGCCCTCACTCATCCTCCTTAGCACCCTGAAGGTCCTACCTTAGAGGATTTACAGCTTGAGTATTGCTCTAGTCCCTGCTGCACAGAAGAGGGGCCTGGAGCTCAGAATTCAGGCACAAGACTAGTCCTCTGACCTCTGAACTCCTGAGCCCAGAAGCCTTCCGCATACTGTTGAAACCCATTCACTTTTTCTAATTGCCCCCCCTCTCTGTCCCCAGAATATGTGCCTTTCCTGGCTGTGATTGAGAGCAGGAATAAAGCAGGCACATGCCATGTCATTCCCGGATAAGTCAACATCCTTCTCCAAAATTCCGTTTTCTCATCTGCTCCATGAGGGGGTGACATGAGATGATCCCTTAAGTCCCTTAAATTCCTGGACTCTAATCCTAATCCTCCTGCCAGAACTGCCCAGATGACCCCACCAAACCCTCATTATCCTAGTTAGGATAATGCCAGAAACGGGTAATAATATGTTACAACATCCACTTCTCCGAGTTCCGTGGCCCACAAGCATTCCAATAAGAGCCTACCATCTGCTGGGGATGCCTTAGTGACATGTCATTCACAGAAAACTTGCAAACACACCAGGCCACCACTGTCCTTTCCCAAGCAACTTTAAATATCACTGATTTCCGTCTGATGGGCTAGGAGCCCCTATTTTGAGGTATTTTTCACTCTGTGACTGAATTCCCCTGGCAGGCCGAGGAGTAGATTTAAAGCATCCTCCAGCTCACAGGGAGCCTTTCTGGCCCTTCCCACCCCGGCCCATTGGAGTGACAATGATGGAAGTGCTGACTCTGTAGTTTAATAGCTTGAGGAAGAGCAGGACCCCAAGGCTGTAGTCCGGATGCTCTCATTTTATGAAAATTCCTCTCCGGCCTGATTTACCGCAGTCTTGGGGCTTCAAGGCGTGTGCACATCTCCACGACAGCATCTGCTGCTTTGGAATGTGGCTGCAATGTGTGGGCTCCTGGAGCACCCAGATGAGGCCCTGGTGAACGCTGTGGCCGAGGGACAGAGCACGGACGCTGGCTGGGGAGTCGGAAGGGCTGGTGTCTTGGGGTCATTCTCCACTAATGAACCTTGGGTAGGAGAATATTTCTGGAGGGGACTCCACTTCCTCCTCTCGCAAATACAGGAAGTTGAAGCCCACGGTCTCCCAAGACACCCTAGCCCTGATATTCTGTGCATCTGAGACCTCAGAAATCACAGTTCAACTCTACGACCAGCATGATCAAAGCCTAGGGAAGGACAGTTCATGGGTCAGGGCCACACTGGGACCAGAATTTACATCTCAGGACTCTCAGTCTTTTCTTCTTTAAAAAAAAAAAATTTAAATGACAGGGAAGTCCCATCTGGGGGTGCTTAGGTTTTTAACATAATGTAAATGCAAATAAATGCAATGTGAGGCAAACGTTGCCTGTTNGTCAGGGCCACACTGGGACCAGAATTTACATCTCAGGACTCTCAGTCTTTTCTTCTTTAAAAAAAAAAAATTAAATGACAGGAAGTCCCATCTTGGGGGTGCTTAGGTTTTTAACATAATGTAAATGCAAATAAATGCAACGTGAGGCAAATGTTGCCTGTCGTCAAACTTACTCAGTCTCTTCAATATAATAGAGCACTGTCTTTTAGTATGTCCAGAAGGGCCTTTTTCCCTAGGAATATAGCAAATTAGTTCCTTTGGTTGGGCATCAGATGAAGTGGTGACTAGAAAGGGGTCCCAAAGCCACAGTCATGGAAAGACGTACTGAGGAAGCAGAAAGTACTGAGGAATCCCACAGTCACACACACCCTATCTTCGAGGTCATTTCACAACGTCTTTTCACTGGAAAAAGAGACAATAAAAACATGCATCTGGCTTTGATTCTCTCTCTCTCTCACTGAGTGCGCAGAGCTGCTCCTGCAATGTCACACTCCTTCTCCTGGCAGCCACTATCCTTGACCTACGCAGCATTTCCTCCGTGCTGCCTCCTGTTGGCACCTTCGTTCCAATTCTTATCCCTCTCACCTAGTCTATTGCAATTATCTCCTAAACGTCTACCAGCTGTCAGTCCGTCCCCATCCAGTCCACCCTCTAGAGGCACATGTCCAGAGAGATCTTCTTGAAACATTTCTTTGATTATGACACTCTCACATCCTTCAAGGGCTCCCTGATGTCTGTGGAATGAAGTCCAAGAATCCCAGTGAGAACCTAATGGAAGCTGGACACTGCAGCAAAGACAGGGCCCACGAACATGAACGAGAGAGTACCAGCCCTCAAGGAATTTGCAATTTCATAGTATGTCATGAGACAAATATCTAATTAAGAAATTAAAGCCATACAAAGTAACACAGAGGGTGTGAGGCAGTCTATAAGATAGGGAGGTCATTTCTGGGTGTTCAGAGATAAGTCTTGAAGCATAAATAGGAGTTCAGGGTGCAATTCCTTTGCTTCTCGATCTCCCTCAGCATCAGTTTTATCATTAGTACAAAAAAGAAAAAGAAGCAGCAGCTCATAATGACATGGTACCCTCCTCACAGGTTGTGGGCGGATTTTTTTTTTTAAGATTTTATTTATTTATTTGACAGAGAGAGAGAGAGAGAGAGAACACAAGCAGGGGGAGCGGCAGAGGGAGAGGGAGAAGCAGGAAGCCCGCTGAGTAAGGAGCCCAATGTGGGGCTCGATCCCAGGACCCCAGGATCGTGACCTGAGCTGAAAGCAGACGCTTCACCAACTGAGCCACCCAGGCGCCCCTGTGGGAGGATTTGAATGAAATGCTGGCTGCAAGAGGCAAGCATGCCTAATGTTTCGGTTCCAGAATCAGGCTTTAGAGCCAGTCGGACCTAGGGTAGGTCCTGCCTCCACCTCTTACTGTAAAATGAGGATAATAATCATAATAATGCCTATCTTGTGGGCTTATTGCCAAAAGAGGCAAATGTTTTCATGACCTATGTCCAGCACGTATGTAATTCACTCAACAGTACTGTTCAAGCGGTAATGATGGCGGCCATGTGAGTTATAAAGGGCCGGTTGCTGTCACCAGGTGCTCAATGAACATCATTTTTCTCATCTGCTCTGACTGTACCACTAACTGGCTATCTATGACCTTGCTCATGTCACTCAGTATTTTCAGGCAATTTATGGAAAAGCACTTTGAAAGGACCGATCAGATGCAAGAGGTTATTTCTCCTGTGTGTTTACCTTGAAGTAACACACATTCATAGAAGTTTCTAATTTACTGCCATATTTGATTCTTGAGGAATAGGAAGAGCAGGGATGGTTGCAGATAATTTACAACAAAAGAAACAGCACAGGGGTGCCTGGGTGGCTCAGTCAGTTAAGCATCCAGCTTTTGATCTCAGCTCAGGTCTTGATCTCAGGGTTTTGAGTTCAAGTCCAACGTGGGGCATGGAACCTATTTAAAAAAAAAGAAGAAGAAGAAAAGAAAAAAGAAACAGCACAAAGAAGCTGAGTGGATTTGTCTAGGGTCTACAGAAAGCCAGTTCTCAGCCCCTGCTCTGCTTACGCCCAAGTCATAATTTTATCTCTCCACTTAGTCCCTCTCTGTTAGAACAGGTTTGTTCTGGAGGAGACCTCGGTATGCTTCCTGGCTATGTATTATTCCTAAGGCAACACTGCCCGTCAGGGTAATTTAGTAAAATGTGTAAAACAGAAGGTCCTTGAGGGTCCTTGTGTTGTCTAGATTTTGTTAAAGAAAGTTCTGTTTTGTCCTCACTTTGACAGGAGATATATTTTACAAAAATAACAAGAAATGGAGAGTGAGCGGTGAGGAATGAGAGTGCTTGATTTATCTGTTGGTGGCACACAAGCCCTCACGGTGCACTCCAGCTTGTTCTACGAGACCATCCGCCCCGGAAGCTCAGGGCAGCTAGCACAGTCTTGGGGCAGAGCAGGAAAAGGCCTCTGTCTCCCGGCAGAGAGCATAAGGAAGGGGCTCTGGTCTAGAAGTCAGCTGCTGAGATGCTGGACAAGTGAGCTCCCTGCTCTGGACCTCAGTTTCTCCATCTGCCCAGGGAGGAAAGTGGACTTGCTGGCCTCTCCAAGCCCTTCCAGTTCTGACGGCCTACAACTCCCAGTCCAGTGCTCCCTCTCCAGGCCTCATTGGGTCAGTCTGCATCCTGCTGTAGTATTGAGAGATAAGTCCCTCCCAGGGCCCTGCTCCAAGACTGCCTCCCCTGACCCCCAGGCTCCTAACTTCTGTGCAGTGCTCTGTGTTTACTCAGAACATGCCCTCGACCTTCAGGCTGTGGCTGACCCCAACGACTGCAGCAGCTCTGCTAATTCTCTGGGAGGAGACAGGCGGCCTTGGCCCCTGAAGGAAAGGAGAAAAGGAGAGATGTTTCTCATGAATTTCAGCTGTAGTCCCTAAGGGGGATTCTTCCACTCCTGAGATAGCGGGTTCCGATTCCAGCCACACAGAGATCAGAAAGTGGAAATGAGCTTCAGAAAAGTGTGACCAAAGCTCATTTTAGGCAGAAAGTGCAAACAGCACAGGCTCTGGGTGTTGGAAAACAGAAGGAAGGTTCCAGTTTTGGGGCAGAGCACACGGGTGAGCTCAGATGAGTGTGAAGTGGGAGTGCTCTGGGGTGCCCATGCACCTGGTGTGCAAATCTGCATGCTTACGTGGACTCAGGCTGCTCTCTGATAGACCTCGGTAAAAAGCAGAGCTTGAATTTCCTTTGGTGTGCTCGTAAAGGGAAAAGGTAGAGAATGGGAGGTATTCATTTATTCACTCATTCAGCAAATATTTATTGAATGCCTACTATTTACTAGAGCTTAGGGTATAGCAGTAATTAAAACGTGCAGAAATCCCTGCCAGCAGGATGCTTATGTTGCACTGGGGGAAACATAAGAAACACTAAATATAATCCACACATAACATACACTGTGAGTAGTGAGGCGGTAGGCAAAGAAATGCAATAGAGCAGGATACAGAGGGACTGCGTGAGGGCTTTGATTTAAATATGCTGGTCAGGGTAGTCCTCATTGACAGTGTGACACTTGAGCAGAGACTTGAAAAAGTTGAGGAAGTGAGCCAGGTGGCTTTCTGGGGAAAACCCTTCCAACCAGAGGGAACAGCCGTGGCAAAGACCCTGAGATGGGCAAGTGGCTAGTGTGTCTGAAGAGCAGTAAGGACAGCAGTGTGACTGGAGCAGGAGGGACAGGGATGAGAAGTGGAGACAGAGAGGTGCAGGTAGGGAGCAGAAAGGAGGGCCAGATCACCGGGAGGCTGGGAGTTAAGACCCCTGCTCAGGGCTGACAGGCAGTGAAGACAGACTTCACAAGCTCTTTCCATGCTAGTGTTTACAAGCTCTTTCCATGCTAGTGTTTCATGACCTCTTGACTCTGAGAGGACAGTATTATATACAGTCCCCACCTGCGATGTTTGTGAACACTGAGGCCTGAAGACGGTGGGGTGCTTGTCAATGATTAACGAGTGGCTCTGGGACCAGGGAGGAGACGAGAAGCATGGCAGCACACCACTCACCATGCAGATACACTAGACGTTAATGACCTTGAAAGCAGAGGTAATAGTCAAATGCTAAAAATAGGAGGGGATGAGTTTTCGTATAATTTGTCTTTAATATAATTTATAATTTGTCTTTAATATAAGTTAATAAATTGCAACTTTATGAAACCTAATTGCAAATGATGGCTGCGTTTAACAACAGGGTCGCAAAATCCCTGAAAATTTGACAGTTTGCTCTTATAAACAGGTCCGGGCCAGCTCCAGCAGATTCCTGCCTGGGGCAGTGCAAGCGACCCAGGACCTAGGAGGGCAGAGCCGGAGCTGGAACCCAGGGCATCCGATCCTTATTCCAGTGCTTTGTGAGGGTTTCCACGTGAAGATCTAAGGATGTTCATTTGGGCTGGGGCCAGACAGGGGCCTTGGCAGTGGCAGGGGAATGCTCCAGCTCACACATTCCTGGGAACTCTGCCTGGAGACACTGGCCCATGGCAGGTCCCCACACAGCACTGGGCTCTTACTCAATCGCTGCTTTGACCTCCGTCCCGACTGTGACATACCTTGAGCCTGGCTGCCTTCTCTGCAGAAGAACACAGCGCTGCTGTGTTTTCTTGTCCTTGGACTGTTTTCCAGCCCTGAACAGTTTGAGGCCCAGCCTCCCAGTCCCAGAGGGGATTTGCATGTGAATGAGCTTGGCCCTGAAGTCCCAGAAGGCAAGGGGTGGGGAGTCTTTCACAAGCCAGAGAGAGTGAATCCTTCCTGGCCCTCCTGCCCAGCCACTGTTCCCAGACTCTCCCGCCTACCCCCTCCCAGCCCTGCTCCCGCTGGGACGGTGGGCACTGCCAGTTTCCCACCTGCGGGATGCCCGCTTCCCAGGCTCTCAGAGACCCCTCCCTGTCTGCCCTCTTTTTCTCCCCATGCTCCTGCTGCCTGGAGACCATCCCCTTTTCTGTCCAGAGCCCTCCTTGCAAAAGGGCACTCCTTCCCAGGAGCAGTGGGAGTCCTGGACTCCAAGGACCTGCCAGCCATGGCTCAGGCCCCATACTGTTAATGGTGTCTAGCATTTGCATGGACACAGTACCTTCTTAGGGGTTCGCCCCTGCTCTGTGAGGAGCTTTTTTGCACTGATTAGTGCGTAAGTAAGAACACTGTACTGGGACGATCGTTAACACCTGGGCCCTGAGCCTGGTTCTGCCATTGACTGTGCCATGTGACTTTGAGCCAATTACCTCATTTCTCTGAGTCTTATTTTGCCCATCTAAGAAAGGAAAGAGATCAACTCGATAGTCTTTCATATCCTTTCTATCTCTGACCTTCTATGGTTCTCTGATTCCAGTTACTGTACCAGGGCTGGAAGTCAGGCCATCAGGATTTTGCCTCAGGGCTGCCACTCCTAGGCTGTGTTCCTTTGGGGACTCCTGTCACCTCTCTGGGCCCAGCTTCACAATGTCTGCCTGAAATGCATTCTTTGTAAGACTGCTATCAGAAGCAAATATAATAAAGAAGGTGAACGTACCTGTCTGCTGGAAAGTTCCACGCAGAGGAGGGAGATGACTACTACTAGTATTACTATTATTACTAGCTTTACACCCAATGTCTTGGCCAAAATCGAAGCATCAACCTCCACCCCCTCTCAAATGAGGTCATCTTGAGTCTTAGACCCACCAACTGTGCTGTTTTTATCTCCATGGCTCTCAAGAGCTTCCAGAATGCAGTACACGACACGCACGTGCACACACATCTCCTTTTCCCTTAGTCCCAGGCTCTTGTCTGGAATCCAGTAACTTTAATTTGCTCTTTCTCGTGATCTTTAACTGAAATCTGGGCAAGTGGGTGAAGTAGCAAGATTGGGCTGTGGAGCCCTGGCCCAGTCCCTGGAGGTGATGGACTTACCGAGAGGGTAACCCCGGGGAGCACAGAGCCCTCTCCTGTGCATTAGGAGTCCTGAGCCCAGGGCTGTGAGTGAATCGCTGGCCTAATTTCACACATCTAGAGCAATCCTTTGAAATGCAGGGAAGTGAGGAGATTCCTGGACTTATATTCTCTTGTGGGATAGAAACTTTGAGAGCTCCTTCCCACTCCTCTGTGGAATCAGTATGATACCCTCTGCCTGTCACCCACCTCCTGGGATTGCCAGGAGGCTCCTCAGAGGGCCAGAGGAACCTAAGACAGATGCCACCTGCCCAGATGAAGTGGCCAGACTGTGAGGGCCCTCACGGTTCCCCGTCTGCGCCACCCGCCTGGGCTCTGGGGTCCTCACAGGAAAGGAAGTCTGTGCTGATGGCTTCAGTGAGACTGGGAATGAAGGAGTGGAACCCAGAAACCAGAGGGGATCCAGGGACAGTTCCAGTCTCATTGTTCTTCACACCGGGAAATGACCCACGCCCGCCTTGCCGGGAGTACAGAAGTGGGTCATCTTGGATGACGGGATCTTGGCAGTCTTGCTCTTCTCGCTGAGGTACCGAGTGCTCACTAGACAAGCCAGGGGCCCCTCTAAGTGATTTATATGTATTAGTTTGTGTCATGTTCACAACGGTTCTGTGATATTAACACTATGGCTGTCACTGTGTGGCAGACGAGGAAACCTACATCCAGAGGGTATTTGTGTCCTAGGGCTGCCATCTCACAGTACCACAGACGAGGCGGCTTATAACAGGAATGTCTTCTCTCACAGTTCTGGAGGCCCAAGTCTCATATCAAAGCATCAGCAGGGCTGTGCTCTGAAGGCTCAGAAGCCTCGAGGGAAGAATCCTTCCTTGCCCCTTCTAGCTTTCCCACGGTTGTTCGCAATCCTTAGGATTCCCCAGTGTGTGACAGCAAGTCTTCAATCTCTGTCTCTGCCTTCACACTTTGCTCTATGTGTGTCTCTGTGAACAAATGTCCCACTTGTAAGTACACCAGTCACTGGGTTAGAGTCCCCCCTAAGCCAGCATGACGTCATCTTACCTAGATTACAGCTGCAAGGACCTCTTTCCAGAGAAGGTGGAGTCAAATCCAAGGATTAAGACTTGACTATATCCTTCAGGGAGGGAGGACACAATTCAACCTACAACACGGAGAGCGTAAGTGATTTTCCCAGCATCTGACAATTGGTGAAGACTCACATGTGACTCATGTAAAGATGAGGTCCCTCATGAGCCAGTCTCTGTAAGGGGTTACATTAAAAAACAGAAAACTTTAAAAATTCAAAGCAATTCACGATTCATCTCACCCTCTTGAGAAACCAAAACAGAGCAGAGATGTTCTTAGCACAGTCTTAAATGCCCATTCCCTCCCACCAATCTCTCTCTATCTCTCTCTCTCACACACACACGTAATCTCTCTCTCTCTTTCTCCCTCCTCTTCTTTCCCACAAAGTCTTCATGAACTCCACTCTAAGAGACTCATCTGTCTCCCCTCATCCATCCATTTACACCCCCATCCACTGACTCCTCCTTGGACCTCACAATCGCAAAGACAATTTCCTGACAGGAGACCCTCCTTGCCATGCCCTGCCATATGTGAATTTTTTTTTTTAAGATTTTATTTATTTGACAGAGAGAGAGACAGCAAAAGAGGGAACACAAGCAGGGGGAGTGGGAGAGGAAGAGGCAGGCTTCCCAGCGGAGCAGGGAGCCCCATGCGAGGCTCGATCTCAAGACCCTGGGATCATGATCTGAGCCAAAGGCAGACACTTAACAACTGAGCCACCCAGGTGCCCCTGCCATATGTGAATTTTAGTTATTCTGAATGTCTTCACTGTTTTATACAAATTTCATTTTTCACCATATTATTTGTGTGGAATTAAAGCAAATATCTTCATGTCTTTTTCAGCTCTGGTAGGACCCAAAGGCTAGAAGAAAAGGTTAGGAGGTGACAGAGTGATGAGGAGTCCCCATACCACAGACTCAGGTGGTTATGAGAGACAGAGGGTCTGCAAACCGAACTTGAACTTCCAGGCTGTGTTAGTTGCCCCTCCTGTGTGTCCCCTGTTTGTTGACCTAAACTAACTGAGTTTATTCCATTGACAGAAGCTAGAGAGAAGTAGTTGTGGGCCCAGGTTTCTTTTAAAAATACTTTTAAAATATAAAAACAGAGAAAAAAGAAAAATTGCCTGTAGTTCAACTAGCCATTGTTAATAGTTTGCTTTAATTCCTTCTCTTTTTTATTTTCAATGCACACATTGAACATAGTTGTAATTTCACCGTGAATATGGCCTTTTTTCCTTTCTTGCTTAATATAACGTACTAAGAAAGTTTCCAGATCGTTGTAAATTTTCCATTAATGTGATAAGTAATGGCTGCCTAATATTTACAATGTTAAGGCTAATTTAACTGTTCTCCCTAGAATTGGGTGTTTACATTGTTTCTGGTTTTCTATCATTATACATGACTGCTATACACATCTTTGTTCACAAAAGTTTTTCCACACTTGGAATATCTTCCCCTAAGTTATATTCTCAGAGAGGGGTCTAAGAGAGAATTTTCTAAGTTGAGGATAATGCAAATGGCCTGATCTATCTTGGAAGTTAGTGAGTGTCTCATCTTTGCAAATGATTGTGAAAAGGTGGCATGATTTTTTGATAAGGGTGCGGTAGAAAGATAAGAAGTTAGACTAAGTAAGTTTCTAGGCCTCGAGAACCCATGAGATTGAAATTCTCCAAGTGTCAGTTCAAAATGTCAGCCTTTCCCTTTGTCACAAATTGATTCCTACACCCCATAGCATATCTATTGCTGTTTAACCAACCACTCTATTACTTAGTAGCTAAAACAACATCCATTTTATTTGCTCAGATCCTGTGGTCAGAAGTTTGGACTGGGCTCAGCAGGATGGTCCTTTGGCTGGATTTGCCTGAGGCCATTCCAGTGGAGGCTTGACTGAAGCTAGAAGGTCCAGGATGGCCTCACTCACTTGTCTGGCAGTTGGTGGTAGCTGTCAGAGGGTTGGTCGAGAGACCTCGATTGGAACGATTCATCTCTGTCCTATACGACCTTCACTTCTCCAGTAGGCCTGGCAGGACTTCCTCACGTGGAGGCCCCAGGGCAATATACCGCATGGGAAAGAGCTACGAGGCCCCCTATTGCCTGAAAGAGCTACCGGGCCCCTTGGAAGTGGCCCCTATCTCCCCAAATCATATGCCTTTTGTCAAAGTAAGTCACAAGGCTTGCACACTGAAGACCTACTTCTTCCTGAAGTACCTTGCCAAGTACAGCTGGAAATATACTGACACTGTCAACATTGCCTAGAGAGCTCCTTAGCGGATCCACGAGTTTACTGTGTACATTTTTCTACCTTCTACGTTGCCACGGGCAAGTTGTGTCAAACATTTCACCGCTACATGACTCAGGTCGCCTTTGCAAGCTTCCTGTAGCAGTTTGCTCACTGCTTTTTTAGCCTCCACTTGCTACCAATTCCCAAACTCAAGCCACGGGTCCTAAGTGTTACTAGAGCACTGGACTTCTGATTCCAGGAGCTGTAGCATCCAGGGTTCAGCAAGGAAGGCAGAGCCTCTGGGTGCAATGTGAGGTAATGGCTATTTTGGGTATCAGAAGTCACGTGACTGGAGGAGGCTCTGGGGCAGTGAAGGGCGGGGCTGGGCCCTTAGAGGACCACAATCACTAATTAGCGCTCCTGAAGCCCTGGCATGGGTGGAGATGTTGGCATCTGCAGGGGAATGTGAGAATTCAAGACCATCTAAGGAGCCAAAGTGGGTCTGTGAAGGGGGGCCTGTGGGGAGAGTTCTGTGAGACACTGTTGGCTCTGAGCAGCTCCCCCCTCTGTGGGTCCACTGACAAGCATCTGGCAGCAGGTCTGGGCCGTTGTTGGTCATCAGAGCCAGTAGGTGGAAAGAAGTGCAGGATGGAGAGTGGAGGGGAGTGAGGACAAGTTAGAACCTATAGGGTACGTCTGTATCTGTCTATCTCTGTATCGGATCGCAAACCCACCTTCAGACAGGAAGGCCTGTTGTGTTCTAAACTCACACAAGTGCCTCCTTTGGCCAACTTGATCCCGGAACTATACAGGAAAGGAGATTCTGGGGAATGTAGTTCCCAGATTAACTGAATTGACAGCAGGGCAATCCAGCACACCCCCTGAATATCTGACTACATTAATTCTGAAAAGCCCTTCAAAGGCCCAGAGAAGATGTCAGAGAAGCTCCCAGATACAGCTTGGGGACACTGACAAGCAAAGCCTTGAGGTATCTGGGTCTGTAGGACAGCCTTTGTTTGCCTCAAGCCTTGAAGGAGCAGGTTATTGGCTATGGAATTGGGGATGCTATAATTATGGGCCTGAAGCCACCACTCGGTAGATAATGATTTGGCCTGATTCATTTAAATTATCCGGCCTTTAAGGTTTCCCTCTATAAAATGAGAACAGGGGCACCTGGGTGGCTCAGTTGGTTAAGCATCTGCCTTCAAGTCAGGTCATGATCCCAGGGTCCTGGGATTGAGCCCCGCATCAGGCTCCCTGCTCAGTGGGGAGCCTGCTTCTCCTTTTGTGTGCCACTCCCCCTGCTTGGGATCCCTCTATCCCTCTCTGTCAAATAAATAAATAAAATCTTTTTTAAAAAGTAAAATAACATGGGAACAATCACTCCTGGACTACCTTCTCTACGCATGGTTCCTAGGACTGGTCGATAGCTGTCCATGTATATGTTCAACTGCAATGAAATGACTTTACAGACATGTGGAGAGCAGCCAAATTGGGCCAATGTGTCTGCTGCCCTGCCTTAGTTTTGCCAGGGTTTATGCTGTTTATACCAAGATGAAAATTCATAGACAACAAACTCTGGCTTCTCCTCCTTAGATCTCTCTTCCCGGCTCCCTGTCCTCAATAAAACCCCTTTCCTGTGGCAAGTGGTAGTGAGAAGGAAGGGACAGTTGAGACCCTGAATGCCTCTGGGACTTCACTATTCCCTTGGCCTAAAAGCTCTTCCTGCTACCTCCTACCCACCTCCTACTATTTCCATCTCCCTAAGTCCTATTCATCTCTCAGACCGCAGCTCAAAGAACATTCTCTTCTTCCTAAATGTTTTATGATTTCCCTCAGCTGGATGTGATTTTTTTCCCCCT
Organism: Ailuropoda melanoleuca; assembly: GCF_002007445.2. Lineage (NCBI taxonomy): Eukaryota > Metazoa > Chordata > Mammalia > Carnivora > Ursidae > Ailuropoda > Ailuropoda melanoleuca. Next base: position 77,205,211 of record NC_048218.1, read on the forward strand.
TTGACCCCCTGGAGCTTCCTATCTTTCATTGCAATAACTATGCCCTGACAATTCCCTAACACATACCCATTTGAGCATTTATTTATCTCACTCTCTTACTACATTTCACATTCCCTGAGGCTGGAGACTTGCTCTTTAAGCTCATGCAACAAATGAGCAACTTTCGGCATCCTCCACATTATAGTCCAGACAGAATTTGGTATATAAATACTTTTTGAATTGAGTTGAAAGAATACAAATTGAGGGCATGCATCCATGTGTTGGCACCCTCAATAACCATGGCCTGAAAGGATATGGTTGCCATAATAAGAAATAGAAAAAATGAAGAGTCTGTGATCCCCAGCCAGATGGCTCTCTATTATGAATTTTGTGTCTTCATTTGATAAGTTACTTCCCTCCATCATGGTAGTATGATGACCCTAGAAACGGGACAGTCCAAACAGAAGCTAGGGCTCAATCTTCTGCCTGTACTCAGAGGTGAATGATTTCTGCAGAATTTTACAATTCATAGCAGGGGCTACAAATATTAACCAAGGTCAGTGAGCCCTCTGTTTGGGTTATGGTTAGAGCTGTCACTGAGCCACATCATCTCTGGGAGAGAGTCCATGTACCCAAGATAAAGCTGGAAGAGGCCCTTGAGCTAGAAAAGTTGTTTGGCAAAGTGCTTATGTCTTTTGTCATGTACTTTCTGGGTTGGTGGGTTCCTTTCTTCAGGGTCAGAAGAGTTCCAAAAGCAAAACTGGTATCAGGAAATGCTCATGGCTATTATCTCTCTACTCCTGAGCAAGCCACTGGCCCTCTTTGGACCTCAGTTTCGTCTAGAAGAAGGGGAATTGAAATAACTGTTAAAGGTCCCTCTTTCCCAGCTCTGATATTCCAAGACTTTATTCTGAACTAGAGGCTGAATTCCTAGGCTTCCCAGGCCTTCTCTTCGCTGCTCCTAAAGGTAGCGATGTCTCAGATTTTCCCACAGGCCCCAGCCAGAATAGGCATACCTGTTCATTGCAATAGCGTGGCTCTGCAGGTGATGACTGTTTATCTGCCATCATGAAAATGTCCTTCATCCTGGAAGTTACGAAAGAGTTTATTATCACAGACCTTCATTAGGTCTCCCCCTGATCCAAGTTATCTCTGGTTGGTTTCACTTGAAAGCATCCGTGCTACAGAGAGTAGCTACATGGAAAGTGTCCATGCTACGGAGACTTTGGGGACACCAAAGTACAGAAAGGAAGCTGCTGAGTCTGGAAGTATTAATGTTCAAGGCATCACTATTCATTAAGTCACCGACTTGGTATTACGTGGTTATAGGTCATGGAGAAGTTCAATTTCATCAGATTCTTCCACAGAAAGCAATCAGTGTGTTAAAACACCTGTTCACCATCTTCTAGTCAGCCTATTGAATGTGTGGGTACGATGACTTGTTAGAACACTGGTGTGTCAGATTGGAAGAGAACGTATGGCTCAGCTAGTTCAAACCCCTGTTCTACCAGGTGGATAACTGAAAGCTAGAGAGGAGGTGGCCATGTAAGAGTTTACGGTGGTCAGGAAGAGGCTCAGGACCTCTAACTGCCAGGTCTGTCTACCTTTTGTTACTCCAAAGCAGAAGTCACCAAGACAGCGCTCTTCACTTCATGCCTTTCCTAGGCCTTAACTCTAAACCTATTTAGTCTTATTTTTATTAAGTTCTAATAAAAGCAGCTTAAACGCTTTCTATTTTACAACACATTTTACTTAACAAACTGATAAAAAAGACACAAAACACTGCAAAAGGGAGACGTAAGAATTGCAAAGGCATGATAGTCTGGGATGGTCCATGCAGGGAAAGTAACAAGACACAACGCAGTATCCTCGAGAGAGTTGACATTCATGATAATGTCCTTGGATCACCAAAAAGGATTAGCATGTTTCACCTAAGAAAACAGGGATTTGTATAAAGCACTTTAAAAAGCATTACACCAAATAATAATAATAATAATGAATTACCGTCAGGTAAAGCTTCAGCTATTTGGAAAACTCAGATAACCAAAATAACAAACCAGCCATGGTGGTCGAGGAAGTGCCTGTGTGCAGATAGGTACATTCTACAGTAATAAGACTGGTATGAGTTTGCCTAGTATCTGCAGAGAAGAGAAATAAACAGCAAAGCCATGATCTCATCTTCTGTTTACACTTTAATTCCCAAAGTTAGTGATTAATTGTCCTTGTGTTTTGTTGCCAGGGCAAATTGTTTTTCTTTAAAACTCCCACTTATCTTAAATAAATAAATCATTAGTTTCAAAACAGAAGTGTCAAATGTCAAGATACTTCTGACATACTTAGCTAATGAACAAAACAATGGATGCATTAGAAGCCACTAGAGATAGGCAGAGCCTTTGAGAACTTTCCTTTAATGACTTTGAAAGACAGCAGAATCACTCTTGCCAAGAGATTTTCTCACAGCATCTTGGATAAAATGTCAACCTAGAGGTTGCAAACACAAACACAACCTTAAAAGAACCCAGTTAGTGTAAATGAAGAGTAGTTGGTAGGCCAAGTATCCATGGTCAAATAAATATACCAACCAGCTACCGTATTGTGCTTCCCAAACCAAACTCACACAAAATCAGCTTACACAACCCGTTTAGGATCTCTGCTTGGGTCCCTGAATTTACACAGGCCTCTGGCTTTTCCAAAGTAGGGGATTCTTTTAGCAAACAGGTCATTTTTGCCTCTGAGTCTTAACACAAACACAACTGTTTCAGGGAAGATTCCAGTCATTGCTGAATTATGAAGACCACCTATTAAATAGAGTTCTAATTACACAATTTCCCTGTTCAAAAGTTCTCAGTGTCTTTCCTTTACTCACAGAATGAAGTCACATAGTGTTATTATGGTATTCAAGCTCAGTCATTTTTTTAAAAGATTTTTTATTTGTTTATTCGAGAAAGCGAGCACAAGCAGCTCAGTCAATCTCAGTTCAACCTCTCCTGCAATGTACTTCTCCTCCTATAATCCCCACAGAGTCCCTGGCTGCTCACTGTTCGCAGAACAGCCTTCGCATTTATTTCTTGACAACAAACATTTGTTGGGTAACTGCTATGCGCCAGGTCCCACTCCACACACTGAAAACACATCTGCAAAGAAAAGAAAGCCTCGCTCTCCTGCAGTTTCCATTCTGATGGGATCTTTCATCACCTTCCGAATGCACTCTGCTTCTGCTCCCGCTGAAGCCCTTGTCACACTGTATAATAGCCCTGTCTGTGTTTCCATCCGTCTGAACCCTGCCTCCCCATACACAGCTCCCGAGCTTTGCTCCCTGGCAGGCACCCACTGAATGCTCAGTGAATGACCTGGAGCTCGTCTCTCTTCTTTGGAAATGCGGTCAGTTTCTGTTGCATGTGGAATCTATCTGTAGATTATCTAACTCTTTCTGAATTCTAAAATTGAGTTATTTTCAATCAATAAGCTGTTTTGTTGTCAGTAGGAATGACAGATGTCAAGCTACTTCTGCTGGACCTACACAAGTGAATGAAGTAATGACTATACAGCCACATAGACTTACCCCGTACTGTGTCTTTCCTCAAGTCCCAGAATCCCGAATCCCCTTTCTCTCGGTTTCCCAGGCTGCCTGGTCTGCTCATGGGCAGGCTCTCCCTCTTTTCTCCTGGAGACCAGCAGGGAAGCTAATTTGGGAAGCTACTCATCTTGTTCCCTCTCTCTTTAACCCCAAAGGTAGAAACGGAAGAGCAGGTGCTGGCAACCTTCTGTGGCCGGGAGACTACAGACACAGAGCAGACCCCCGGCCAGGAAGTCGTGTTCTCCCCTGGCTCCTTCATGTCAATCACTTTCCGGTCAGATTTCTCCAATGAGGAGCGATTCACAGGCTTTGATGCCCACTACATGGCTGTGGGTAAGTTGGAGAAGTGGGTGGCTCATCCCCAGGTCCCCCTTTCTCTCTAAAGACTAAAGTATCTTATGCTCTCTTCTTTACAATAAACACCTATATACTCACCATAGAGATTCTGCCATTAATGTCTTACTGCATTTGCTCTATTACATATCTACCCATCTGTCTATGCTCTATCTATCCATCAATCCATCCTTTTTGATGCATTTCAAAGTAAATTGCAGACAGCAGTACACTTTTTCCTAAATACTTCAGCATGCATATCATTTTACTGAAGTTCAATAGCTGTCCACAATTTTCTTTCTTTGAATGTAAAATTTACATTCAATGAAATGTACAAACCTTAAGCACACTTGTTGAGTTTTGAGAAATTTATCTGTATGTGACCCAAACCCCTGATAAGAGATTGAACTTTACCAGTGACCCAAAAAGATTCCCTTACATTCCTTTCCAATCGCACTCTGTTGCCATCTCTCTCAGAAGCAACAACTGTTCCAATTTTTTTCCACCATAGATCAGTTTTGCCTCTTCTTAAACTTCATATAAATGAACATACACAAAATATATTTGGGAAGTGAAGATTATTTTACTCAGCATAAAGTTTTTGAGGTTCAGTCATGAAGCAATGCATTGGTAATTTGCTCCTTTCCTGGCAAAATAATTTTCCATCATATGAATATACAATAGTCTGTTTGCCCATTCTTCCACTGATGGACACCTGTGATATACCCTCTGTGTGCGTGTGTGTGTCTCATTGAAAGAGTTTCTACGAGCCTTCTTGTACTAGTCTTTTTGTGAACATGTTTTCACTTCTATAGGGTAAATATCTAGGAGCAGAATTGTTGGCTCATAGAACAGGTGTATATTTAGTTATATAAGAAATTGCCAGGGGCGCCTGGGTGGCACAGTCGCTAGGTGTCTGCCTTTGGCTCTGGGCGTGATCCCGGCGTTCTGAGATCGAGCCCCATGTCAGGCTCTTCCGCTGGGAGCCTGCTTCTTCCTCTCCCACTCCCCATGCTTGTGTTCCCTCTCTCGCTGGCTGTCTCTCCCTCCGTCAAATAAATAAATAAAATCTTAAAAAAAAAAAAAAAGAAAGAAAGAAAGAAAGAAATTGCCAGGCATTTTCCAAAGTGTTTTTGCACCATTTTATATTCCTTCACCAATGTATGAGAGTTTGATATTGTCAATTTTTAAATTTTTTAAATTTAAAATTCTGGTGCGGTATGTAGTGGTACCTCATTATGGTTTTGATTTACATTTCTCTGGTGACGAGTGATGGCCTGCATTTTTTCACGTGCTTTTTGGCCATTCCTGTATCTGTTGGGGGAAAATGTACCACCAAATCTTTAAATTGGGTTGAGAACATACTTTTTTATGTTTACATTTCCACTGCCCAGGGATGTAGGACATGGAGAGAGGGGGGCAGCATGGACTAGAAGTGAAGAGTGGGTTCTGGAGTCAGCCTCCTGGGTAGAACTGTTGATTCCACCACTTACCATCTCTGTGACTTGGAGGAAGCTCTTTAAAGGCCCCAAGGCTCTGTTTCACATCTGTGGAATGTGGATGGTAAGAGTCCTGCTTGCTATCACCACAGCTGTTAGAGGGCAGTGGCACCACCAGGAGTCAGCTTGCCTGGCCTTGAACCTGGCTTTCTGTGATCTTGAGTAAGTAGCCTTGCTGCTCTGAGTTCCAGTTTCCTCATTTGTAAATGGAAAATATGGCTACTTCTGGGCTTTATGTGAAGCTAACACAGAGAGTGGCCCATACTACGTGCTCTGTAGATGTTGGCTGTTGTTTTCATTCTCACGCGTGGATCGGTTGCCCTGCAGATGTGGACGAGTGCACTGAGCGCGAGGACGAGGAGCTGTCCTGTGACCACTACTGCCATAACTACATCGGCGGCTATTACTGCTCCTGCCGCTTTGGCTACCTCCTCCACACAGACAACAGGACGTGCCGAGGTGGGCCCAGGGATGCCACTGTATATCACCATTTTGTGCCATGTTTCCCAATAAGATTAGGGGAGGCTCAGAGGAGGGACAGGTATGGAGTAGGAACATTAGAAATGAAGCCAGAGAGCTCTGCCTCAGGTACCACATGGACGAAGGTGCTGAAATGCCCACTGGCAGGGAAGTCCAAGTTCAGGTTCTCAAAAGACCACATTTGAGAAGCCCTAGCCTCTAGGCCTTCTTTCTTCCTCAGCAGCAGGAATTTCTGCTCTCCTACGGTAGGTAAACAGCCTGGGCAAGTTATGGGAAAACCTGGGTTTCTCGTCGCCTCTCTGAGCCATGAGCTTGGCCTCAGCCAGCAGGTCCTTTTCCTCTTCACTCCCATGGCCCTCCCAAGTTCCTCTGTGATCAAAAGAACCTTAGTCCAAAGGAAGGATGTGGGAGGAGAGAAGCAAAGAGAGACAGCAAGAAAACGCCCCATTCCTTCGATCTCTCTTCATTTTCGTGTCTAGTCAACATGCCCACCCGGCCGTTGTGTCCAGGCAGGGCAGGGATGGAGAAATGGAGAAATGGAAGGCTTCAGCCACTTTCTGTGAGGGCCTCCCTGGCTTGGGGGGGGTAATCACCACAGAAGCAAATGGTGAAATATAATAAATGCTGTAAAAGAAGTATGGGCTCAGCACAGTCCGACCTGAGTCTACATGGTGTAGCGAGCAGACGTGTCCCAGACATGGCGGCCCTTGGCAGAGATGGAAGAAGAAGGAAAAGGAGGGTGCTCCAGGCAGAGAGAACATCTTCTGCAAACATTCAGAGGCCTGGTAGAACGTGGCTTGTTTGGGGCACTGACAGCAGATTAGTATGGCTACAGGGTAGGGATCTGTGTTTTAGGAGGGTCACTTGGAAGTTGAGTGGAATCACTGGAGGAGAGCAAGGCTGGAAACAAGACTTCCTTTCCTTCCTCCTTCAAAAACTTCCCTTGCTTCTGAATAAAACCCCCATGTGACTCATCATTATAAAGCAGGCACATACAGGAGTTTTCTTTAAGAGGGCTATATTTTCCATGATTCTCAGTAGGTATGTTTACTGAGTATCTACTCCATGCTGAGTACAGTGGGGGCTAAGAATGAGCAGAGCTTCTCAATCTTTGTTTTCAGTTTCTCCTCTGCATCCAGGAGCCTATCTTCCTAATTTCCCCTACCCATGAAATTTTAATATCACAGATAAAACGACATATGTGTTCATGTACTCTATGTCCATCTGTGTATTATGCATAAAAAGAGTAACCCCTCCAAAAACAAACAAACCATTTTAGCCCCCAGGGGGCAATGTCACCCCCAGAACATGCTCAGGGTAGGAAATGAAAAGCGATGAGGATTCAAGAGGCCTCCCCTAACCATGCTCCGCAGCTCTCAGCTGTAGGACTTCGGGTTAGCCAAGACCCTCTCCGAGCCAGTTTGCTCACTTGCAAATGAGCACGATTAACAGGGGCTTAGAAAGGATTGACATTCCAGATCTAGGATGTGTCAGCCCAAGGAGAAAGGTTCGGTGGCAAATGAAGGGCCTTTGCAGGACTAAGCCATGGCCAGGATCCCAGGACACTGGGTCCTTGGTTGCAGCTAGAGTGGGAAACAAAGCAGAATCCCTGAGATCAGGGAACTTACCATCTAGTGGGGCAAGAAAATCCACCAGCAAACATATTGCATAATGTCAGGTAGTTGTCAGCAGTATGAGGAGAAACAGCAAGGTCAGGGGCCAGAGGGTGAGAGTGTGTGTGAGGGTCCTGTGTTGGATGAGGGATCGGAAAGACTTTGAACAGAGAATGGAGCTCTGGGCTGAGAGGAGAACAAGATAAAGGAGGTCCAGATGTTTCTCCCTTCCAATCCATCTCAAAACCTTTCCATCTCAGACCTCTCCCGCACCCTCACCGATACCAGAGAATCTGATGAGAAGGCTTATCACGCTTACTGCATTTGAGTCTTGACTCTGACAACTACTAGGTGTGTGACGTTGAATAAATCGCTTCTACCCATCAGTAAAATGGGGGATAGTGATGTCTTCCCTCATTGCCTCTCAGGACCAGTGCGAAAAATTGTACAGTAACAGATAAGAGAGGGGTTGCTGTGGCCATGGTTGTGGTGTGCCACTTTGCTCTGGTATGTTTCCCACAGTGGAGTGCAGTGACAACCTCTTTACCCAGAGGACCGGCGTGATCACCAGCCCCGACTTCCCCAACCCTTATCCTAAGAGCTCAGAATGTTTCTACACCATAGAGCTAGAGGAGGGTTTCATGGTCAGCCTGCAGTTCGAGGACATTTTCGACATTGAGGATCATCCTGAGGTGTCCTGCCCTTATGACTACATCAAGGTAAGCCGATAATGGACGTTTGCCCTGGGGATGCTGGGAAATCTTGGCTGATTTGGGAAAATTGCTATTCTTGGCCTCTACCTTCTCCCAGGATAGGGGACAAAGCTGCTTGCTTCCCAAAAGGTAGGTACTTAAAATAGCATCCACCAGCTTAATCAGATCCAGCCTAGGGATCTTCCCGGATTGAACGCTAGCTCCTTGGTCGCCTCTTAAATCCCTTTGCCATGTGACATGACATCATCATGAAGTAACACCAGAGGTGAAGGTCATGGGGACCATCTTAGAATTCTGCCCACCACACCCAGTATCCCAGGAGCTATGCTGTGAGCCTTCTCCAGACACTTAACCTCATGGGGCTTCACTTTTTCCCCCATCCACAATAAGGCCGACAAGATGAAGATGTCACCAGATGACGGTTCAGGAGTCCTGTTCCTTGGAGATGGAAAGGAAAAAAGTTAGAGGCACAGAAGGGGCCTGGGCCTGGGAGTCAGGAAATCCAGATCAGCTAATAGCGCCTGCTCCCTTCTCTCCATCCCCACTGACTCCATCCCAGGCCAAGCCCCATTATCTCCACGGCAAAGCTTCCAGCTGGTTCTCTTGCTTCCATCCTTGTCCTACATAGTCTGCTCTCCATGGTGTCAAGGTTGATCTTTATAAAAGCCAGATTAAATCAGGATTGCTCTTGGAAGTAAGCATAAATTCCTCAACACAATGTGGTGCTTGCCTTGCCGGCCTTTCCTACCTCATGCTGTGGCACTCCCTCTGTTTCAGCCACTCTGGCTTCCTTCCTGTTCTTAGTACTTGCTGGACCCTTTCCCACCTTTGACCTTGACCTTGACATATGCTGTTTTCTCTGCCTGGAAAGTATTCTCCCCTTTTCCTTATGTCTCAAATCCAATGTCGTCTCCTCAAAGAAGTCTTCCCTGACCACCTATTTAAAGTTTTATCTATTAACAAATAAATAAAGTTTAATCTGTTATATAAATAATGAGTTAGATAGGTTACACAGATTTTACTACATAAATTATAAATATATAGAATGTATTTATACTTTATGTATATATCGTCGTGATTACTTTTTATAATTCTTGCCACAGCATGTATTGTCAGTCCCACCCGCCTGCATCCCTGCCATCCTCGACTAGACCACAGGTTCTTTGAGAGCAGAGGTCCTTCCTATCCTATGCGTCTGGACAGGGCTCTGTCCCTATCTGAGCCATAGTATTGGCTCATCTGTGAGCAGAGGGTATTAGCCTGACTCATTCACTTCCGAGGCTGTTGTAATCTGTAAATGAGAGAGTGGAGATGGAACTTTTTGCTGAATGCTAATGCCCACTAAAAACATGAGTTAATACTATGGAGGCTTCCAGAAAACCAGGGTGAAATATAGAGATGGTCCCAGCAGTGGCCACCACTGTTCAGATGTGACCCCTTTTTCTCTATCTTGCCTCTCACAGATTAAAGCTGGTCCAAAAGTTTTGGGGCCCTTCTGTGGGGAGAGAGCCCCAGAACCCATCAATACCCAGAGCCACAGCGTCCAGATTCTGTTCCGCAGCGACAACTCAGGGGAGAACCGGGGCTGGCGGCTCTCGTACAGGGCAACAGGTAACATGGCCTCCGTCTCCGCGGGTCATGCTTGGTCACTGTGCTCAGCCCTCGTGGGGCAGTGGCTGAGGGATGAGGGGTACAGGCCTGGGACTGTTCTGGGGATGTGGCAGGACCCTCAGCTCTACTACAGAGGAGTGTAGAACCAGATACATGCTCTCTCCTGACTCAGTTTCCCATCCATAAAATGGGGGCAAGGGCAGCAATAATGGTGGATTTAGACTAGACAGAGTTTTCAAACTTACTACACTTCAGAATCACATAAGGAGATTCAAAAAACAACAACAAACAAGCAAACAAACAAAATCCCACCTTATTTCCTGAACTCTACTCTTGCACGCTGTTTCATTGGGCCTAGAGAGAACCCTCCCAGCTCAGCCCCCTCCAATCTGGGGCAGGAATTTGAGTGTAGGCCCGTAGCTCAAAATGTTTCATCATGGCAGTTTGACTCCTGTGGCCCCAGACTGGCAGCACCCACAGGCATCATTGCCCAGTACCCCAAGGCAGCCGGTCCTGGCCCAAACCCTGATAGAGCCATTTGCCCCAAGGGTCTGCAGTAAGCCGAGGAAGAAGAGGGTTCTGGGTGTGGCTAATCTAGCTGTTAGATCTGATATCCTGGCATTGCCTGCATTATCACATCGGTGTCTAGTTCTAGGGAGGGGAATGAAGAGGATATTAACAGGGAGTTTGTCCAGGAAAAAATGTCAGGGATAGACTCAGACCTGGGAATCCTGTCCAACGTAGCCTTTGGAAGGGAGAGCTCAGAGGCACATGGTCACAGTCTCTCTAACACTTTGAAGAATGGTCATGGGGAGAAAGAGTGGTAAGAGTCATCCTGAGCAGCCCAAGAGGACGAACTCTGCCCCATGAAAGGAAGTTACAAGGATATAGATTTTAGTGGAATAGAAAATACTGTCCCTTTGATCAGAGGAGTCCAGTAAGAAAGGCACAGGTTTGGGGGGTATTGAACCCCCTGTCACTATAGGAATGCAAATACATGTTTGATATCTACTATGGAAGATGTTGTAAAGACAAGGGCTGCATTCAATGACATTTAATATACTGCTCAACCCTGAGTCATGATGAAATCATTCGGCCAACCACCTCATTTTACAGATGAGGAACTAGAGGTCCAAGTAGAAAAGTCACCTGCTCAAGGTTCCAGAATAAGTCTTCAGGGCCTAGACGGTGCAGTCCCCCAACACCCAGTTCTGTGGGTTTCCCCTGCACCACACTTTGCACCCCAGGGGCTGGCAATCTGCTGCTGACTTTTCCTTGTTTTCTTGCCCACCGTCCTTTCATCGCTCCCACCAGGGAACGAGTGCCCGGAGCCAGAGCCTCCTGTCCACGGGAAAATTGAGCCCCAGCAAACCACGTATTCCTTCAAAGACCAGGTGCTCATCAGCTGTGACACAGGCTACAAAGTGCTGAAGGTACAGTGTCCTGCTGGGGGAGGAAGAGCCACCGGGCCAGAGAAATGCTCCAGTGCCTCCCAAGGCAGATGGGCTTCCAGAGCTTATCATGGTCCCACCACAGTATTCGCTAACTTCCCCATAAACCTCCAACGTGCTCCAGAAATTCCAGTCCTATGAAAATCCAGAGCGTTCATCCCAGATTTTCAAATGGCACAGAAGTCTTCTATCAGAGCTTGGGCTGATTTGAATTTCAAAAACAAATCAAGATCCGTTCAGCCCTACAATCAGGACAAACAGCTTTAAGAAAGTTCATCAATCAGCCTTACTGGAGGGGACTGGGACAGGACATGGAAATATTAGAAGTGGCAGACAGACATTGCTCGCTCTCCTAGGAGTCACCTGGCTAATTTAAAAATAATACAAAATCACCTCCCAGGCCCCTCACTTGGGAAGAATTAAAGCAGGATCTCTGGGGCAGGGTTGGTGATTGGTTTTTGTGTTATGTTACCCACGTGTGTCCAGTGTGAGCCACGCTAGAGGAATGCTCAAGGAATGGGTCTCCACATGGGGTCCCCACCACAGCATCACATCACTTATTAGAAATGCAAACTGTGCTGTCCACGCCAGGCCCTCTGAGTCAGAAATTCTGGGGGTGGGGCCCAGCAGTCTGCAAAAGATACTGATGCCTACTCATGTTTGAGAGTCACTGCTCTAGAACGGGAGGCAGGGGTACAGGTTTCCCCCTCTCAGACAGTTTTCCAAGCCCTTTCTCCCACGCAGTCCTTGCCCCTCTCCAGAGTAGGAACGGGGACCATGAATTCAGCATCTCTCTTTTCCCTATTGTCAAGCTCGCCTTTGGAGGCCCGCGGTTGGAAAATCTCAGTCAAGGACAGCAGGGTTTGGAATTTGAGCTGGTTATACTGGGAAACAACCACCAAGCCCACCCCTCCTCCTTCCTGACACATCTTCTTCATGTTTCTTCCTAGGATAATGTGGAGATGGATACTTTCCAGATCGAGTGTCTGAAGGATGGGACATGGAGTAACAGGATTCCCACCTGTAAAAGTAAGAAAACAAAATTGGTCTATGATAAGGATAATGAGCTCCCCAGCGCTGGTGGGTTCCAACCAGAGACCACACAAGGGTGAAAACCTGGCAGGTGCACTCAAAGAGGGGTAGGGACAGGAATTCAGCAAACACATGAGGGTTGGACCAAAAGGCTATTAATGTTTCTTTTGGCAATAAGACATTAGGATTCCAAAAGAATCTTCTTGTTGGTCCCAGGTTACTTCCTAAATACTAATTTCACTTTTACCTACAGACAGGTTGCCAGACTTGCTAAAGGAGTAGCTTGTCCCCAGGTTTGAAACTAGTTCTGACAATTGCTAATTCAGGAAACTATTTCAGCACCAGTGCCCAGAGCTCAATGACCTTGACAGTCTCCATGTGGCCATCAGCCATACCCACTAAGGTTTCTGGAACATCTTGTGATTTAGGGCCTGTCAGAAAAGGCTGTGAGGTCAGCACAGTAGGCTTGTGTGAAGCAGGGGACACAGCTCCACACTGGCTCTTGAGACCCAGAGTTCTTGCATCGGCTCTGCCCCAACCCACCCTGCAACCACGGACAAGATCCTTCACCTCAAATGTAAAATAGAAAGTTGAACTAGCTTTACTACTCCAGAATATATTAAGGTGTTTCTCAAATAATGTAGTCCATATAAATCACTTAGTGAGCATTGTAAAAATATAGATTACCAGTCACCACCCTGTCTCCCTATCCAGGTAGTTCTAGTACCTTGTAAAGTTACTAGACTTGTAAAGACCACAGTTTCAGGAAACTCATTATGGCAGCAGTGAGGAAGGGAGGTGTGGTGATGGGAAGGGAAGGAAGAGAAGGAGCTTTAGGTTGGAGAGGTGAGAAGTCAAGAGTTAGGGTTGGTCCCACCTGGCCCCATTTCATGACTGCATATAAACTGTAGGGTAGTGTCCTAGTTCCTTCTAAATGGCTCAAATTCCATTGGCAGGCAGATTCACTCCCACAGCCCCAGGGGGACACTGTCAGGGTGAACTCTCTTGAGGCAAATCCCAGGCAGAATTTTGGAGAATATTTCTTGCTTTTTAATTTTTCTTTTTTAACATGATGATGTGGCTGGAGTCAGAGCCCAGTGTGGGAAAGGGGCGCATCTTCTGGCTTCATCTTATGGATGCCAATAGGGGATTCATATAGAAAAGACAAGGTCCAGAAATGGAGGAACTCAGATGCCAGGAGACACACCCGTCACCTCTTCTGACACGTGGCCCACATGTAGTGCTGTGACTGAGTTCCCTGCATTCTTAATCCTTCAAAGGACCAATTGAGTTAATGTACATAATATATCTGTGGACAAACCAGGAATAAGTGAAAGCCCTATAAAAGCTTCTTTCTTGCCTCCTTCCTACCCACCCACACCAAACCTCCTCACTAGTCAGAGGTTTGGTTTCTTTCACTCATGCTTTTGGAAGGTAGAAAAGTTCAGTAATAATTTTTTCCCCTAATAAAGCATGCACACTTTTTTTTATTGTAACAGAAGTGCTGATAAGTGTTACACACTACTGTATTTGATGGTACCATTTTATGTGACTTATGTTGGTATACAAAAGAATGCCTGTCATTTTGTACTAAAGAAAAGAGGAATTTTTTTTTTCTCCTGAATATGACCTGGTTCTCCCAGGATAGTCCGGATTAGGATTATTAGAACCTCCATGCAGACATTCCTGGCGTCTCTGCTTATTCACTGTGAGGGTTTTTATGAAGCATCTGTCTGCCCCAGGCATGTGCTGGGTCCTAAAACAGATGCAAAGATGAGCAAGACTGAGAAATATCAAGTCCCTGGGTATTGTGGGGAAAGAGGTGGGGAATAGACAGGAAGTGTGCATGTGGAGTGAAGTCACTTGCACTGGAACAGGAAGTGGAAATTATGGGCTGTTGTCCCAACCCTGCCTCCACCTTGCCATGGTGACCCAAGACAAGTCCCACTCCACCCTGAATGCCATATGCCAAATGAAGGTTTGGACCAGATGAATACAAAGCTCGCTCCAGGGGCAGAATGCTGTCATCCTCATGAGCCAGGGCTTATGACTGTGCAAATTCTCAGAATGGTACAAATTCTACAATCCCAAGCTGTCACCCACACTGGCTGTACATCAACTGCATTCTTAATCAGCCCAGTGGAGTGATTTCTGTATTTCCTGCATGCACTGTTTCTGCTTTGCTTGCTAATTTTTCTCTTTCTCTTCTTTTTCTCTCTCTCTCTTCCTCTCTCTGCTTCTTTCCTCTGCACCTCCTGACCCTTCTTTGATCTTCACCCTGGTGGCAGAAACCGAAATGGATGAGGAGAACGAACTCGGGTCAGAGCAAGAGACAGAGTGAATGACGGGAGCCCACAGAGTGCAGACGTCCAGAAATGGACCACTCACAAGACCCCTCCCCACCCTGCCAACACTCCATTTCCAATTTCTGTGCGGATTAGTATGGATGCTGAACCAGGCAACACAGTCAAGCAGTTGAAACTCCTGCATAAAGGAGAACATTCTCCACTGGAGGGCTCACCCATCATTCAATCAGTACTCTGGAAAATAATGAAAAGACCAGGGAGATTTTTTTTTTAGCACCTCCAAGTGGACGGTACTCTTCTCAAAGGACAAATGACTTTGGTCCTAGAGACCCAAGATTTCATACACAACCACATGGCCCTAGGCTGACCAGGTCAAAGTGGGTCTTGGTTCCTAATCCACTCCACACTTGAAGTTAAAATGGGCCAGAAGGCCTGTGGCTTGATGACTTTAATATCTTTATCTGTTGCTACTTTCTAACAACCATGAGTAGGTGAAACTAACAATAACTCATAGAGCATGGGTTTTTTAGGAAATCTCGACGTAGCCTCATCCACAAAAGTTTCTATGCCACCTGCGCCCAACACGGGGCCAAAAGTGCATTATCAGAGGTCCTCTCCTCTGGGCTGGAGCTTACAGATCCTGCATTTCTGAAAACTCCTTGATTAAAGCTTCAAAAGATAGGTATCACACTCACAAGCAGCAGTCCTCAGCTTTGGTGTCATGGGACATCACTGGGTCGCATGATACAGGGCTCCGTAGCAGCAGCAGGAATCTCTGCTTTAGCCTGAACAAACCCAGAATAGACATATCAGAGAAGCCCTGCATTACGCTGTGACTGCTCAGTCTTTGGGGTGATGGAATGGGCTTTTGATGCGGGCAGAACCCTGCAAGGGTGGACAGCAGCAGGTGCATAGATCGTGGTGCCAGCCTAGGGCAGGGGTGCCCCTGAAAGCAGAGATGAGGTGGGCAGTAGAGAGGAGCATTCAGTTCAAGCAATATGTTTAAGCCCCCAAAGTGTCACAGATATTGCACTCAGTGAGATAGAGGGAATCCTAACTGAGCCGGAAGATTTGATATGGGCCCCAATAAAGGCAATACCAGGCAACATAAGATAAATGCATCAGAGAGATGAACAGAGGCCTCTGTGAGGAGAAAGGAGGAGGCAGCTGTATCTAATTAGAAGACTGAGAAAAAACTTTCAAGAAGAAGCAGTGTTTGACCAAGGCCTCAAGGGCGGCTAGAGCATGGGACCCCAGGGGTTCCCATGTGGGGAAAGTAGGTGAGGGAGCAGCACAGTGAGAGGTCTGGGATGCTGGAGCTCAGAGGCACCAAGGGCGGGGACAAAGAGGCCCTAGGGTAAGGGGCCGTCCCTGAGGCTGGAGGGCCGGGGGAGCCCATGGTGCATCATTCTCCAGGAAGCCCCGGATGGTGGCAGAGCACACTCAGGACGGCGGGTCAAGGAAGATGTGTCTGAAGGAAAATGTCAGCCAGAGGTGACAGCAGAAACAGAGTGTGGGGTGTTTGATGAGGGAATGATGAGAAGGGGAGGCCAAGGGAATGGAAAACAGAAGGCCATTTTGATTCCAGGATGTGGAAGTGGCCAGAGGGAGTGTTAGGGAAAGGGTGAAACCCTTCCTAAAGCAAGGAAGCTAGACCAGCTGAGGAAGTGGGCTCTGGGTGTAGCATCTTTGATTGTGTCAGGGCTCAAGGCCCCTCAGGAAGGGAAGTCAGAGGGACATGGCTGTTCACCTGCCACTGTAGACTTGGGAGTACAAGCATACCACCCCACTCACCATACCCAAGCTGAAGCAACCCTCTCTCTTGGTATAGGGCCAGCAAAGTTACTTCTCTGGAGTGATAGGAAAGCAGGCGGCCCTCTACTCAGGAAATATCTCCGCACCTTTGCTGACCAAGTAAAAGGCTCTCAATAGCCTGACCAGCTAGCCATGTCCAAGGCCAACCCTGCAATTCCCCTACCCACCCACCCCCTCACCCCCTGGGAACTAGGTATTAGGTTGAGAGAACACTTCAGGCAAAATAAACTGCTAGACCAAAGTTAAGAGAGACAAGAGTAACACCAAGATCCAGGCACCCGTCAACGGCATTTCCTAAAAAAGGAAGAAAAATCTGCTTTGAGATTCCGCAGGAAAATACATTTAAAACTGTGTTATGGCTTTGAATAATAGATATTATTGCCTCTTGTGATCCAGGGCTGACCCTCACTCACACACAGTGGAAGAGGGTCTCCACTTTGGGGTGATCAAAACGAATGGGAATGATTTGTCCAAGGGGATTAGAGGTCAAGACAAAACCTTAACCAGCCCTCTTGGCTTTTGCCTCTCTGCTTTTACTCTCAGCCTTCCCCCTTCTCCTCCACAACGCAGCGCCTTGATGTCATCTCTGTTTTAGATTACGTTACTCATTAGTCATCAAAATGATGAGTTTAGAGTTCTAAGCTTAAAAACAATAATTTCTGGGTAGCATCTCAGGGGCAAATTGCCCTCTCTCTGTTTCCCAAGGAGGGAGGACACTGGAAATTCTGCTCTTTGGAATGCTGTCCTCTGAAATTATCAGGAGATTCCTAGCTGATGTCCATCATTACCCAGTTAATATTGATTTTAAGCCATTTTAAAAAAGTAGAAAACAGATCCTTAAGAACTGTCAGTTGGTTTTCTTAAAAGAGCACTGAGTTTAAAGTCAGGTCTAGTTTTCTGATTGTAATTCGCTGTGTGACCTTAGGCCAGTCAAGTCTCCTCTCTGGGTTCATCTGTAAAGTTAAAATGATATACTGGATTGTCTGCCTTTGGGTTCCTTATCAACGACAAAGTTCCATGATTCTTCTATGATTCTTTAATTCTGGCATAGGCTGTTAGAGCTAAGATGAAGATTTCCTTAGAAATGAGCACCACCCCCTAAAGGAAACTCTGGAAGAGGCCCTGACAAATTGGGGCCTCAGCCCATAACTTGGCTTCGGAGAGACTCATGCTGGACTCTGTGCTGGCAACTCCCCTAAGACCACCTCGGAGGAGCAGGCATCCTACAGCCAGGCCCAACATAGAGCCTCCAGCAACTGGAGAAGAGAAGCAGATGAACAATGAAAATTTAGTCTACTCCGGGCCCCACCTCCCGCCTTCTGTGACCAAGCAAGATGCCTACGAAGAGCCAGCAGGCTGGGGTCCTGTACCCATGCAGAAGCTGCTTTCTTTCTGTTTGATTTTCGGTTTTTTGTGCCAAGCACCAATGTGAGCCCATTAACTGCTCTTACTCAGCATGTGGTTGGTCAGGAAGAACTGAAGATTCTCCAGTGCCTGTCAGCCAGAGTTTTTTCGCTGAGCAAGAGGCTTCGTGCATGGGCAGGAGAGACTAAGAGGATTGCACAATAGAACTGGAAGTCCAAGGAAAGGACTATGTGGGGAAAAGTCTAGGGTCTGCTTAAGTCTCAGTAGTCCTGCCCCTGCCCTGGAGTTGACACCAGGCCAGGTGACTTGGCCACATGGTAGTGCCACAGCAGATGGGAGAGACCCCAAAAGCAGTACGACCCATGGCTGCACAGGCACTGCACCATTCTCATAGACTATAGCACTGCTTTTGCTCTCTGCAGGTATGTGCAGTACACAACCTGCACATCTGTATGAGACAGACCCACCATATGGTCCCAAGAAGAAGAGTAAAGGTTAATTAAGGGGTGTTACTCTCTTTTCTCAGTTGCAGACTGTGGAGCCCCAGCAGAGCTGAAACATGGGCTGATCACCTTCTCCACCAGGAACAACCTTACCACATATAAATCTGAGATCCAATACTCCTGCCAGCAGCCCTACTATAAAATGCTTCACAATATCACAGGTGAGCCGTCCGTGCTAAACCAGCCCACTCCCACCTCACACCATTTGGGTCTCAGGGTTGGACTGGGGGCTGCAGCAGCCAGACCACTAGCTGAAGTTTGGGAGAAATTGGGAGGAGAAACATTCGGGGGCATGCCTCACCTCTCCCTGCCTCAGGCTGACGTCCCAGGGGTTAGGCCACATGGCACGCCAGCACCCTCACATGCACACCTAGAGACCCTGGCAGAGAAGAAACCCTCAGAGAGATGGCAAAGCCCATCAGTTCTGCCTCTGCCACAGACTGGTACTAAGAAAATTCTTCCAATTTCTCTAAGCTTCCAAGTCCTCACTTTTCAAAAGGGAACAGCGGTATAATTCAGAGCTAATGTAAGACCCGGATGAGATGGTGGACACCAGTGTGGTTTCTTAAAGAGTTTATTAAGTGGGGAAAGGAGGGAAGGCAAGTGTGCCACAGAGAACTGTGGGGGTCCAGCGCCTGAGGAGGAGGAAGTGCCTGCAGGGGGCGGGGCCAGGCAGGGG